>NC_044501.1:9547790-9555290 GCF_902362185.1 Chanos chanos | reverse complement strand
GGTTGGAGGGAGGAGAGTCCATTAACAGATCATTCCTGTTACTCGCTGCTTCAACACTGCTGAAGTTCCTTCCCGACGCTCAGGCTCTCAAACCGCTCAGAGTGAGTTTATATATATAAATGTATATATATACACACACTCTCACTCTCACACACACACACTCACTCTCACACACACTCACATGAACGCATACACAGTCTCTGAAACCACTCAGTGAGTTTATATATATATTGACCATATATATATATATATATATATATATATATATATACACACACACACACACAGACTCACTCACACATACACATGTGCACATGCGCACGCACACACACTCACACATACACACACTCACTCACACACACACACACGAATGCATACATAGAGACAGTCTCTGAAACCACTCAGTGAGTTTATGTATATATATTCACGACCACACACACAAACACACACACACAGAGAGGGCTCTCAAACCATTCATTATGAGTGTGTAAAGTAGAAGTACGAGTTTAGAAACACCCTTCACTTCTTATTTCTCAGATGTGGCCAACAGCCTCACAAATCTATGTTCAAATGGTTTTCATGTTTCATAATAGTACTTCTGGCATCATCTAGTCACACCAAAGCATTGTGGCAGACACACACACACACGTACACTCAGATAAGACAAAGCATTAAAAACAAACTAGTTACCCACTGGTTAACCTTGATGCTGTACTCAAGTGATCCATTGTCTTAGTCAAACCAGTAGTCAGTGGAAGGTAGTGCCCTGCGGCCCAGTATCAGGGGTGGTGATTGATGAAGCGTGTTGCACGCCCGTGTGTGCAGGTGGAGGACTACGAGGAGGAGCCGCTGCTAAGGACAGGCTGTAAGGAGTATTTCTGGCTGCTGTGTAAACTCATCGATAACATCCACGTCAAAGACGCCAGTCAGACCACTCTGCTGGACCTGGATGCTTTAGCCAGACACCTGGCGGACTGCATCCGCAGGTGAGGGGCCAGAGTCACTCGTGAGAATACAGGAGGACAGCCACACCTTGGTTGTTTTTCTACAGAATGGTGGATGACTTAAAAGCACAAATAATACATGACGTAAATGATATTGAAATAAGTTCATTAATTCCTGTAACCTCAAAAGCTTTTCATGTGTTCCCTTATAAATGTGTTATAAATATAACATAAATATGTTAGTGTCTGTTTTTCTGGGGTTTATATAAGTGTGTGTATGTATGTATGTATGTATATGTGTGTGTGGAGAGAGAGACGGAGAGAGAGACGGAGAGAGAGACGGAGAGAGAGAGAAAGAAAACTGTCTTGCCAAATGTTATTGATTGTTGTAGCTGAATCCCTTTTTCTCTCTCTCTCTCTCTCTCTCTCTCTGCTCTGCTTTCTCTCCTCTTCCTCCTCGGTTCCCTCGCTCCGTCCCAGTCGTGAGATCCTGGATCAGCAGGACGGGACGATAGAGGACGACGGGCTGACAGGCCTGCTGCGTCTGGCCACCAGCGTCCTCAAACACAAGCCGCCCTTCAAGTTCTCCCGCGAGGGCCAGGAGTTCTTACGGGACACGCACGACCTGCTCTTCCTCCTGCCCAGCCTGAAGGACCGCCAGCAGCCCAAATGCAAGTCCCACTCGGCCCGGGCCGCCGCCTACGACCTGCTGGTGGAGATGGTCAAAGGCTCCGTGGAGAACTACAGGCTCCTCCACAGCTGGATCATGTCCCAGCACACGCAGGGTGAGCAGACCTGGGGGGAGGAGGAGTTTGTAGGGTGAGGCTGAATGAAGGTGTGGGTAGGTGGTTAGGGGGTGGGGGGATGTTCTTTGTGTGTTATATAGAGGGTTTTGAAATCTAGTGAGAGGGGGCAGAGAGTTTTGGTCTCTGAGTGTCGCTTCGTTTTGGTAGATTTTTTGGGGTTTTTTGGGGGGGGGGTTTTTGTGCTGTAATCTTAATGTGTAAAGTGGCTTGAACATTTTTGATCTGTGTATGCTTTTATTTGGTAGCTAAAACAGCAGATGTAAATGTCACTTTGCGTTAATCTGTGTCGTGTCCTCAGCCTCCCACGCGCCGTATAAATGGGATTACTGGCCCCACGACGACGTGCGTGCTGAGTGTCGTTTCGTGGGCCTGACTAACCTGGGAGCCACCTGTTACCTGGCCTCCACCATCCAACAGCTCTACATGATCCCAGAGGCCAGACAGGCTGTGTTCACTGCCAAGGTTAGACACACTGTCCCACACGCTGTCCCACACGCTGTCTCTGTCTGAACCGACACACACTCTCACTTACACACTCTTTATCTGAATTATTTACATAGTCGCTCGCTCAACCTCCCGCGCACTATAGCACTCTCTCTCTCTCTCTCTCTCTCTCTTTTTCATGTGTTTTTCAGTACTCTGAGGAGATCAAACATAAGACCACACTGTTGGAGCTACAAAAGATGTTTACCTATCTTATGGTAAGACACACACACACAGACACACACGCAGAGACAATACTGATGATGCTCAGTTATATTTACCTGTGCTCAGTTTTTCAAACGTCATGATTAATTTTTTGTGCCTTTCTTTCCTGTCCTCTGTCGTGTGTGCATTTGTGTGTGTGTGTGTGTGTGTGTGTGTGTGTAGGAGAGTGAGCGTAAAGCGTACAATCCCCGGCCGTTCTGTAAGACCTACACTATGGACAAACAGCCGCTCAACACGGGAGAGCAGAAAGACATGACCGAGTTCTTCACCGACCTTATCACAAAGATCGAGGAGATGTCTCAGGATCTTGTACGTCCATTTGTTTGTTTGCCTGCCTGTCTGTCTGTCTGCCCACCTGTCTGTCTGTCGATGGGAAAATGCTGGATAGACTGTAGTGAATGGGGAGATGTCTGGGGGCATTATAGTGTCAGAGGGAGGTCAGGTTAAAGGTGGTAGCTTCTGAAGGTGAACTGAGCTCTGTTTTCACTGAGTGTTCAATAAATAAAGGGATATTTTCCATTCAGATATTTGGGCATGTACTGTAATGTTTATGTTTATAATTATGATATTTTAAATAACCATGTAATGTGTAACGTGTTGGGTGTATTATTTTTCATGTATTTCTGCAGAAAAACACAGTCAAGACGTTATTCGGAGGAGTCATTACCAACAACGTTGTCTCGCTGGTAAGAATGTCAGGACACCTGTTGGGAATAGTGCACTACAGACTGAAAAAGAGGGAGTGCGTGCGTGCGTGATTGCGTGCGTGCGTGCGTGATTGCGTGCGTGCGTGCGTGATTGCGTGCGTGCGTGCGTGATTGCGTGCGTGCGTGATTGCGTGCGTGCGTGCGTGATTGCGTGCGTGCGTGCGTGATTGCGTGCGTGCGTGCGTGCGTGAGTGATTGCGTGCGTGCGTGCGTGCGTGCGCGAGTGATTGCGTGCGTGCGTGCGTGCGTGCGTGCGTGCGTGCGTGATTGCGTGAGTGATTGCGTGAGTGATTGCGTGAGTGATTGCGTGTGTGTGCGTGCGTGCGTGTTTTGACATCTGGCCATGTCTCCGCAGGACTGTGATCATGTGAGTCAGACGGCCGAGGAGTTCTACACAGTCAGGTGTCAAGTCGCTGACATGAAGAATATCTATGTGAGTACATTACCACACATCCACACATCACCCACACACACACACACACACACACACTCTGGACAGCTGTTATCCTGTGCCTGTAAAGAAGATGTAGTCCAGTAGTATAAAGCAGCAGGAGGTTCACATTTTGAGTGGAATGTATGCAGACACAGCACCTCTTAAACAGATTGTCATTATATTTTCATTGTTCAACATCAAACATTCAAAGAGAATTATAAGATGAGATGAGATTAGACTTTGACAAGAAAGCCTACCCAGTATCTGTAAACAACCGTGCCGTGGTAAAAATAAATAAAGAAATGAATAAGTAAATGTCTAATAAATAACTGTTTGTCTCAGGAATCGTTGGATGAGGTGACCATCAAAGACACTCTGGAGGGGGATAACATGTACACGTGCTCTCAGTGTGGGAAGAAAGTGCGGGCGGAGAAAAGGTGAGCCCAAGTCTGTGTTACCGGCTTCAAGCTTAAAGCATGCGCTCTCTGTCTGCGTTTTCATGTCTGAAGAGTTTGAAATACACACACCCTCACAGTTGCTCTTGGGATAAGACCCACTTCAAACAAACCTCTCAGAGTAAGGTTTTTTTTTTTTCTTTTCCGTTTATCTTTTCCTACAGTAACCTGTACAGTTTTTTCCCCCCTTTTTTTTTTTTTTTAAAACACACAAACAAAACATTTTAAGATTATCCTCTCCTCCTTTGTGTGCTTCGCCCCCCCCCTCCCCCCCAGGGCGTGTTTTAAGAAGCTGCCGCGGATCCTGAGTTTCAACACTATGCGTTACACCTTTAACATGGTGACCATGATGAAGGAGAAAGTGAACACACACTTCTCTTTCCCTCTCCGTCTGGACATGACCTCGTACACCGAAGATTTCCTCATGGGCAAGGGAGACAGAAAAGAAGGTAGGAGACCTTCCCCAGGTTCACCTGCCTCCCCTTCACAGGGCTTCGCAAATGAGCAAGGCTTTGTAGAGAACAAAGCTAAACTCTTCTAAACCTCCTCAGTCCATTTTTCTGGATTATTCTTATGATGGTTAAAAGAGCAGCTCTTTTAAGTGGCTCCTTTGTAAACCTCCTCTCAAAGCCACTATTTGTTTGGCAGCAATTACTACAGACTTAAAGTGGTCCCTTCAGCGAGTAGTGTCAGCGGGTCATTATCGGTGTGTTATTTCAACAACCAGCATTTGCGCATTTAGTAGGCATTTGTTGGAACTGAACCGTCTGACGCGTTGCCACGGCAGGTTTCCGTGACGACAGCGAGGCGAAGGTGGCGGAGAGCTACGAGTACGACCTGATCGGCGTGACGGTGCACACGGGCACGGCGGACGGAGGCCACTACTACAGCTTCATCAGAGACATAGTCAACCCTCACGCCTACAAAAACAACAAATGGTGAGGAAGACGGAATAAACAACAACAACAACAACAAAAAAACGGAACTGAATCAGAACTATTTCATTACATCACAGTTCATTTTACAGTCACTGGCAATTAAATGCCGCACTATTGTGTTTGTCCTAAATTGATATGGGAGCTTCCTCTAATGTAATCCTCTAATGCGTGAATTGCCTCAGTTTTGGTGTAACTCTGTGAGAGAAACCTCAGCTCTAATGTACCTTCTGTGTGATGTAACTTCCTGTTTCAGGTACTTGTTCAATGATGCCGAGGTGAAGCCCTTTGACTCCGCCCAGCTCGCCTCAGAGTGCTTCGGTGGAGAGATGACGGTAACGCCCAATGATATCCGACAAAAACTCAGTGATATCTAACAGAAATGATGTATTCACGTCATAGTACGCTGTTACCACTGAAGCGTTCCCTGCCTTGGTTTATTTCACATTGGTGAAACGAGCAAAACTGTGATTATTGTTAAAAATGTTCCATCATTTCTTCCATTTTAGACTAAAACCTATGATTCGGTGACCGACAAGTTCATGGACTTCTCTTTTGAAAAGGTTTGAAATTCAAACAATCTCAGACCCCTGTTTATAATGGGTTTCCTTGTCCCTTTGCTGGTGATACTGACGAAGCTAAACAAAATGGCTTGATCACATCCAAGCCAACAAGCTGTTCCACCTGTTTTGATATGATATTGTTGGCCCACCCTAATGTTTATCGATTCTCGTGTGTTTTTCCTCTCTCTCTCTCTCTCTCTCTCTCTCTCTCTCTCTCTCTCAGACCCATAGTGCCTACATGTTGTTTTATAAGCGAGTGGAACCAGAGGAAGAAAACGGGAAGGATTTTAACTTTGATGTCTCTCCTGATCTGCTGGAGGTGGGAGTCATCTGCTTTCTTCGCTCTTTTTTTTTTTTTTCGTTTTCCCCTCTGTCTTTCATCACTGAATCTCCTCAAAGTCTCCTTACAACTTCTCACTGTTCTTGTTCTTTTTTTTTTTGTTTCTCCCCCCTTTAGTGGATCTGGCACGACAACATGCAGTTTCTCCAGGACAAAAACATCTTTGAACACACTTACTTTGGGTAAGCGCTGTCTAACATCTCCTAACCCCTTTGAATACGTGGTGACACAGAGGAATTCATCTTGGCCTTTCGGACCCACGATTTCTCATCACCCCTTCTCCTCACCACCCCTGTCCCTTTTTCTTTTTACCTTCTCTCTCTCTCTCTCTCTCTCCTCTCTCTTTTTCTCTTCTCTCTCTTCTCTCTCTCTTTCTCTTCTCTCTCTCTCTCTCTGTCTTTTGGTCTATCTATCCTTTTTTCTGTCTGTCTCTCTTTCTCTCTCTCTCTTTCTCTTCTCTCTCTCTCTCTCTCTCTCTCTCTTTTGGTCTATCTATCCTTTTTTCTGTCTGTCTGTCTCTCTCTCTCTCTCTCTCTCTCTTTCTCTCTGTAGGTTTATGTGGCAGCTGTGTAGCAGTATACCGAGCACTTTACCTGACCCTAAAGCCATCTCACTGATGACTGCAAAGGTGACACACAGTACCTTCAACACCCCGCTTTCACAATGCTCGCCATGGCAGTGTCTCTGTTAAAACTGATAACCATCTGTACACAGTGTATAGTTTTTTATGTAGGACCCTGACGTGTTATCGCTCACTGGTCATTGCTTTGCATTTCCCATTACAGCTCAGCACCTCCTTTGTCTTGGAGACCTTCATTCACTCCAAGGAAAAGGTGAGACAGCATGGAAAAGATGAAACTCAACAACTGTGCTTTTTCCACTGCTCTGTAGAATGAAATCAGCCTTTTTTTTTCTTTTTCGGTAAAATTACCGTAATGTGACTTCTGTTTTGTTTCGCGTTTGTTTTCAGCCGACGATGCTGCAGTGGATCGAGCTTCTGACCAAACAGTTCAACAACAGTCAGGCAGCTTGTGAGGTACGGCCAAGTACAGTTTCTCCACACGACGGCCATGCCTAATACATTAATGTACAAAGACGCGCCACCTCACAGACCTCTCAAACACACACACACACACACACACACACACAGAGAGAGAGAGACATCCCAAGTATTGGAGATCAGAGGGTATAACGGTGTCTGTGCGTGTCCCGTTTTCTCGGCAGTGGTTTTTGGATCGGATGGCTGATGATAACTGGTGGCCAATGCAGATTCTCATTAAGTGTCCCAATCAGATTGTACGACAGGTGAGCGCCACACGAATGCTGGGTTTTTTTTTTGTTTTTTTTTTATTACTTAAGCTCGCAAGCATGTGTTTTGTCTTGTGAGTATGAAACAGACAAACACACACACACACACGCTTTCACTCTTTCCTAACGATGCTCGTTTCTGTGTGTCAGATGTTCCAGAGGCTGTGTATCCATGTCATTCAGAGACTGCGGCCGGTACACGCTCACCTGTACCTCCAGCCTGGCATGGAGGATGGGTAAGTATCACTCCGCTCTGTGTGAAATGAAGGAATGGGTCAAAGATGATATTAACCCAGACTTG
>NC_044501.1:9295290-9542790 GCF_902362185.1 Chanos chanos | reverse complement strand
TATTGAGGGCTTTATAGGAGCTTGCGTAAGCTGTTTGATAGTCCCTTTACTGTCATCTGGATGACTTTATGCTCCCCTTACTTTTGCATAGTCAGAGTTTCACAGTTTAGTATCTGACTGAGAAATAAAACTAACAATGTGTCTGGCTTAAAATGGACTTGTCAGCTGATTCTCTCTCTGTCTCTCTCTCTCTCTCTCTCTCTGTCTCACAGTGCCTTCCGTGTGTTGTTGGAGAACGATGAGGACAGACTGCTGGTTGTTTTCAACCGAGGTCTCATACTTATGACTGAGGTGCTTTCACGCTTTTGAACGAATTAAATGTTATTTTAAGTTAACTTAGAGAAAGTTACGTTTAGAATAACTTGTGGTTTGCTGATCTTAAATGCAATACATTTTGTTTTTTTCTTATTCTGTTGCTCACTCGCGCTCGCTCTCTCTCTCTCTCTCTCTCTCTCTCTCTCTCTCTCTCTCTCTCTCTCTCTCTCTCTCTCTCTTTTCACCCTTAGTCATTTAATACATTGCACATGATGTATCATGAGGCCACAGCGTGTCATGTGACAGGGGACCTGGTGGAGCTGCTGTCCATCTTCCTGTCGGTCCTCAAAGCCACACGACCCTACCTTCAGCGCAAAGGTCACTACCTGCATCCCACGTCTGTCATTTGGGTCTCCACACTTCACACAAGCCCAGTAGATCACAACCAAGCATTTTCAAACTTCCTTTTTAATTTTTTCAGTGGTCCTCTGAGACTCTGATGTTTTCATATAAAGCTCTCTGATTTGGGCTGTGGCGCAATGCTTATCCCAGTCCTGTTCTTTTTCTTAATCTGCTCATTTTTACCAAGAGAGTCACCTTCCCCTGCATTCTTCAGGAGCATACTGAAAGTTTTGCTGAATATTGTCAAATAACATTTCTTTATCTGTCTATGTCTGTGTGTGTGTGTGTGTGTGTGTGTGTGTGTGTGTGTGTATAGATGTGAAGCAGGCTCTGATCCAGTGGCAGGAGAGAATTGACTTTGCCCATAAGCTGCTTACCTTACTCAATTCATACAGCCCTCCAGAGCTCCGCAACGCCTGTCTGGGTAAAAACACTACACCTGCGCCCCGTCTGTCTGTCTGCCTGTCTGTCTGTCTGTCTTTAATCTGTATCTAACACTTCACTGCTCTTCTTTTTATCCTTTTCTTATCCTGTCCCTCCCTCTCTCTCTCTCTCTCTCTCTCTCTCTCTCTCTCTCTCTCTCTCTCTCTCTTTCTTTTTTTTTTTAACTTAAACTAAACTCTGCGTGTCAGTACTGGATGTTGTAAATTGATTGTATCCATCCTTCTGAGTATCAGCTCTGTTTGATACCCTCTATTTAACGGTCAACTGAGAATAACTAAAATACATTTAAAATTACTACACTAACATTTGTGGAGTGCAGAAGTAGTCCTGCTTCTTGTTGTGAGTGTGTTTAATGCTCATGTTTGTGTGTGTCTGTGTGTGTCTGTGTGTCTGTGTGTGTGTCTGTGTGTGTCTGTGTGTGTGTGTGTGTGTGTGTGTGTGTGTCTGTGTGTGTGTGTGTTTTGTTTTGCAGACGTGCTGAAGGAGCTGGTGCTTCTGAGCCCTCATGACTTCCTGCACACACTCGTGCCCTTCCTACAGCACAACCACTGTACTTATCACCATAGCAACATCCCCAGTAAGTCTCATTCCTGTCTCTCACAGTTCCTCACTGTCTCAAGTTATTCCACATTCTGCTTTATTTTTTCCATTGTTTGTTTGCTTGTTTGTTTTCTTTAACCTGATGCTCTAGATTCTTCATTTGCTCTTGAATTGTCTATTAATTTGTTAGTGCATTGCAGTGACATTCATAATGATGTATAATAAATATACGTGTGTGTATGTATGTATGTATGTGTGTGTGTGTGTGTGTGTGTGTGTGTGTATGTGTATATATATATATATATATATATATATATATATATATATATATATATGTGTGTACACACACATACATAGTTTGAGTTTTAGGAGTCTCAGACTGTTTCTGATATTTTTAAAACACAAACCACTCAGTCTAGGTTCTCTCTCTCTCTCTCTCTCTTTCTCTCTCTCAGTGTCTTTTGGGCCGTACCTGCCATGTAGAGAGAATATTAAGTTAATGGGCGGGAAAAACAACATTCGTCCTCCCAGACCAGAGCTGAACATGTGTCTGCTTCCCTCCATGGTGGAAACCAGTAAGGTGTGTATGTGACAGGGAGACACTGCTGAGAGTGTCTGTACAGGCACGTAAAGGATTGAAGAGTAGACAGCATGATGGAGTAACTTTTGATTTACTTGATTTTTATATTTGTGTGTTAGAGAATGAATATATATTGTGGCTCATGTGTATGTCCAGTAAACAGCTGAAGAGTATACAACACATAAAGCTGGACTCTCTCTCTCACTCTCTCACTCTCTCTCTCTCACTCTCTCGCTCGCTCTCTCTCTCTCTCTCTCTCATTCACTCTATCTTTCTCTCTCTCTGCGTTTCTGTCTCAGGGAAAAGATGAGGTTTATGATCAGATGCTCCTGGACTATTTCCTGTCTTACCACCAGTTCATTCACCTTCTCTGCAGAGTGGCCATCAACTGTGAGA
Organism: Chanos chanos; assembly: GCF_902362185.1. NCBI lineage: Eukaryota > Metazoa > Chordata > Actinopteri > Gonorynchiformes > Chanidae > Chanos > Chanos chanos. The sequence continues at coordinate 9,540,173 of NC_044501.1, read as the reverse complement.
AATTCACAGAGACACTCATCAAACTGAGTACGGAACTTTAAATTGCTTTATTTGGGCCTTTTGAACTTGCATGCACAAGTTGAGCATGTATGTTTTTTTGTTTAAAGACTCTGTGTTGCGTTTCTGACTTCTGTCTCTCTTTCTGTGTGTGTGTGTGTGTGTGTGTGTGTGTGTGTTTTCTAATGTGTTTGGTCTCTACACAGGTGTACTGATAGCATATGAAGGGCTTCCTCTCCATCTGGCCCTCTTTCCCAAACTCTGGACTGAACTCAGTCAGTCCCAGGTGTGGCATCTGGCAGTCCAATACAAGCACACTTACAAACACAGTTAACACACTTACAATATGTTCATACCGTGTGACCAGTCTTACATATGACTGAATGCTGTCTGTGTTTGTGTCAGTCTGCCATGGCGAAGACGTGTGTGAAGCTGTTGTGTGAGGATCCCGCGTTTGCCGAGTACATTAAGTGCATTCTGATGGATGAGCGGACCTTCCTAAACAACAACATCGCCTACTCATTCCTTACCTGTTTCTTACACAAGGTAACACACACGTGGACACACACGCACGCAAACACACACACGCGCGCGCAAACACACACGCGCGTGCAAACACACACACGCATAAAAAAAAAACACACACATGCATGCAAACACACACCTTCCTACTTCCTACATTCATACTTATTCAGTTATCCTTTCTCTGCCACACACACACACACAGAGACACACACACACGCACCCCTTCTCTCATATAAATAAATAAATAAATAAATACAGACACACTCACACACACACACCCTCTCTCAAATAAATAAATAAATAAATACACACACACCCGCACACTCAACCTGACCGACATGTCCATGCAAATACAGCTGCACATGGATTAGGCTACAAGTATTACCTTATTGTTTGTGCTCTGAGTTTTATTACAATACTGCCGCTCTGAGATGGTAAATGATCTGTGTTACCCTTGGTTTACTCTTCCTCTGTGTGTGTGTGACTGTGCGTCTGTGTGTATGTGTACACAGGTGCAGGCGCAGGTTTTTTCGGGGCCCAGTTGCTCCAACCTCATCAGCATCCTGGTAACAAATCTGTTGAATGAGTATCACAACCTACAACCTGAGCTGACCAATCAGAGACTAGAGATCAACAAGACCAGCAGCCACCTGAATGCAGTCAGTACCCACCACATCCCCCCCTTACCATTTCTCCCTCACATATTCCCTGTTCTCTTTCTTTCTCCCATTTTTCTCTCTTCCACCTTTCTCTCTCTCTCTCTCTCTCTCTGTGTGCTTAATTAAGTCCACTCACCTTTGGTCTGTTTATCCTCAACTCCCTCTTCCGCTCCTGCTGTTAGTTCAGATGAATTATAACTCTCTCTCTGTGTGTGTGTGTCTGTGTGTGTGTGTGTGTGTGTGTGTGTGTGTGTGTCTGTGTGTGTCTGTGTGTGTGTGTGTGTGTGTGTCTGTGTGTGTGTGTGTGTCTGTGTGTGTGTCTGTGTGTGTGTCTGTGTGTGTGTGTGTGTGTGTGTGTGTGTGTGTGTGTGTGTCTGTGTGTGTGTGTGTGTGTGTCTGTGTGTGTGTGTGTGTGTGTGTGTGTGTGTGTGTGTGTGTCTGTGTGTGTGTGTCTGTGTGTGTGTGTCTGTGTGTGTGTGTGTGTGTGTGTCTGTGTGTGTGTGTGTGTGTGTGTGGGGTAGGCTCTGAGAGCGTTGGTGTTGCTGTTGTCGGTGCATGCTCCACAGCAGTTAGACGCTGCTCTGGCGCCAGCCCTACAGGAGCTGCTGTCAAAGTGCAGAGCCTGTCTTCAGCACCGCACTGCCCTGGAGCAGGAGGCCAAGGACCGCAAGCTTAAAGGTACACACACACACACTCACACGCACACTCACACGCACACTCACACGCACACACACACACGCTCACTCACACACACACACACACACACACTCACACTCACACACACACACACACATGCACACACACACGCTCACTCACACACACACACACACACTCACACGCACACACACACACGCTCACTCACACACACTCACACTCACACACACACACACACACACGCACACACACGCACACTCACACACGCTCACTCACACACACACACACACACTCACACACACACTCACACACTCACACACACACACACTAACACACACACACACACTCACACACACTCACACACACACACACACTCACACACACACACACACACACACACACACACACACACACACACACGCGCATTAAACCAAACTCTCTATAGTCACCCTGTAATGCTAAAGCAGTGTGTGTGGTATAGTGTAGAGTAAAAAGGCTCTTTTTAACTGATGAACAACAATTGATCAATTCCACTTACATGCTGAGGGACCATACGTACTGTATGTGTACAGGTGTGTGTGGGGTTCACACCTTCAGACTGGGGTGACTTTCATTTGTGACTCAGAAGCTCGTGTAAATGGCCATTGGGAGAGTCTGGGAGAACTGGGAAAGATGTGGAAGGATACATGCACATTGTACAGACCAACAGGAAATGTTTGTTGCGAATGCAGATCTGACCAAACAAACTAGTGGAACTTGAAGTAGATTGACTGACTCATGTAGTAACACACACTCTCTTTCTCTTTTCAGTGGATGATGAGGGTGCCACGCCTGTAAAACGTCGGAGAGTGAGTAGTGACGACGATCGTCCAGGAGAGGGCAGCAGTGGTCTGGGGGGAGGAGTCTGTCCTCCATCCTCTTCCTCCTCATTGGCTCCCTGCTCTGAACAGAAGGCAGAACCTCAGGAGGCTTTGACTCCCACCAGCACGTCCGACACAGAGACTCGTGACTCCTCTCTCATTGACCCTGGGACAGAACAAGACCCGCCCTCACCAGACAGCTCCTCCCCCAAGGAGGAGAAAATGGAGGCATCTTCCTCGTCCTCTTCCTCTTCATCGTCATCTCTTCCGGAGGCCTTTAGGCAAATGGAGGAGGCGTCCCTTCAGCAGGCGGCGGGAACAGCTGCGCGAGGAGAAGAGGAGGAGCAGTCTGAGGAGAGGAGTAAAGAAAGAAGAGACGAAGACGAGGAGGAGGAAGAGGAGCTTGAGAGAGAAGGTGGGACTAAGTCTTGCAGAGGCGCTGCCCCTTCATCAGATGAGACTGCACTTTTAGTCTCTGGCTCACAGGAGGCTGGAGAGGGGCGGGGCTGTGTGTTACAGGAGGCGGAGCCCGGCTCTGTCCACACCCCCTCCCAGAGCCTTTTAAGCGCTACGGCACCACAGCTAGACGCCCTTGAAATGCTGTGCCGGACTGTGGAGGCTACCATCGCCGTGGTTACCAAACTGTCAAGCGGCGGTGGTGGAAAAGGGCCACGCCCCTCAGCCTCGTGACGTCACTTCCTTGCTTTCTTTCTTTCCTGTTCTTCACAGTTTTGATTTTTGTTTTGTTTTGTTTTTTTTTTCAAATCACTTGATCTTGGCTTCTAGTCTATCTTTTTATTTTTATTTCTCTTTGTCTTTTTTTTCTCTCTCTCTCTCTCTCTCTCTCCTGTTTTTCTACTCCGCTCGGGCTGAGTTGTCAGTGGTTGTGTGCCTGTTTGTATTGTGATGCTTCTCTCCTTGCCTGAATGACAGACAGAGGGAACTCAGCGGTTATAACAGCAACACACACACACACAAACACACACGCATATGTACACACATGCACACAGACTCTCTCACACACACTTACACAGAGTCAGCCTCAGCAAAACATAAGCTGAAACGAATAATGTTAAAGAAAGACAAGAATAGCAGCTATAGCACATTCTTCTCAAAGGGCAAAATATTTTTTTTTTTTTTTTAAACATTTCTTACAGTTTTGTTTTGAAGTGATTTTGTTGTTTGTTTGAGCTTGCTGTAATGTATTGGGAAAAGGTTTACAGAATTTTAGTCTCTTCTTCTGTATGTAATTTAATTTTATTGCATTTTTACTGTGTGTTAATTGTCTTCAGTGCCAGTTTTTTGTACTTTATTACGAGAGGCAAAAATGTTTGCCTTGCTTTTTTTCTGTGGTCAATATCAAATCTAAGTTTACTTGTACATTGAAAAGATGATGAACCACAAGAAACTTGATTCTGTTAAGAATCTTCTATTTGTGGCCTGGTGTTGTACATGATATTCAGAAATATATATATATTAGATGTATGTATACAGCATATAGACAGGTAAACACCATATATTCTGTATGTGTACATCTGCTGTGTATATATATATATAAATATATATATAAATATATATATGCTGTATATATATATAAATGATCTTATGGTGCTTTATCGGACACAGTTAATGTGGCTCAAATAAAGCACACTTGATGTAACTGTTGGAGCTATATTTTATTTACTGAAATACATTCCATAATCTATCTAATTTCATTCTTGCATTTCCTGCTCCCCCCCTCTCTTTCTGTCTTTCTTTCTTTCTTTTTTCCTGTTTTTTTTCTTGATTTATTTTAAAAGGAGTAACTTAATAAAAAAGTAATAATATGATTTGATTATGATTAAAATTCAGTGGCAGGATATGAAATGTTCCTTGCAATGTCGTTTTCTCACACAAAAGTACACATAAACCACAGACTACGTTCCACGTAACGATAGTTGAAATGGGTTGTCATGACTATAGAACTCCGTTGCCGTGTGTCTGTCGAGGTGCAACATTCCACATGTAAATCAGGACTCTTGTACGCATTGTTGTCGATTGAAACACTTTGCTATGAAAGGGGTTCCAGTTTAATAAAAGAGAGAATTTTTTTTTATTAAAATAACAAATTAGACAGAAATCACTGTTTTCAAGCAGTAATTGATGAACAGGACTGCTATTTTTACGCAGTCTAAAATTTTTCTCAAGAATAAAACATTTCAACATTGTGTGCATAAACAGCTGTCTCCCCTTTTACCTAATACAAAATTCACAGAATCATGCAGAAAAAATAATATACAGGAGGCTTTCAAATTCATTCGTTTTCCAAGCCAGTCTATCCTAATTAGGGCAGCAGGGGGTGCCGGAGCCTGTCCTTGTGCCCATTGGACAAAAGGCGGGGAGATGCCTCGGTCAGGTCGCCAGTCCATCGCGGGACTTTCAAACTGCTTCTCATAAATATTACTATGTATACACCATGATGTGATTTTTTTTTTTAACAAACCTGTTGTTAAGTTTCATAATGGTAATTCGTGTGACTTTTGACAAGTGTGAGCCTGAGATAAATATTTCCACGCTATCTGACAGGCAGCGCTGTACAGCAGAGAAAACAGATATGCAAGCACTATCACAGACGAAACAAAATGAGATGTGTTCTATTAAAGGCAAATTATTTACATTTTTCTTCCTTCTCTGTAGTGCATATTACTTAGGAAATTAAGTCTAAAATGCAGTTTTACATGGAACTGTGTTTTGATTAACATACCTGTTTGTGATAAAGAGAGACCATGGAGGGTCTCTCTTTTCTTTGGTGTAGTCCTGATTTCACTTTGCTTTCATCAGTGTGTGTGTGTGTATGTATGTGTTCTGCAGCATGAATCAGAGCAGGCGATAAAGTCATAACTACATTTGTATGTGTGGGTTGAGTGTGTGCGTATGTGTGTTTTTGTGGAGGACATCTCAGAGGGCAGAAAAGACGTCGTCATCGCCATCGACATCATATGCTATGCTGACTCTGGGCAACGTGTGCTTTGTCGGTGGTAAGCTAGCAGCGCTATCACCACTGTGTCTGCGATCTAGCGCGAAAGTGCTGGTGGCTTGGTTATCTGTCATTTCCGGTGAAATTTCCTCGTTTCTCCCAGATGATGATCTTCTGTCACTGCGCACACTTCCTTGTCCCTGAGAAGAGACACCAGTAAACACACACCTCAGTCCCACAAGCTCTGTTTAGCACCAATGTAAAATATCTCTTCAGTCACCTCCGCTTCGAACTTTCTCCATCTAGCTGAATGTGTGAATGGGTTTTAAATACCCCACCCCGCTCACACCCCAGGTTCAACCGAGATTCAAACTTATTGCGTTTTCATACCTTATCCAGTTGACCATCCACGGTCCAAGGCACCCTGTTGGAAAAGAGGAAAATCTCGTTGAGAGGCATGATTGTATGGTTGACGTGAAGAGTCAGTTTGGGGGAAACTGGCATTGTCACAGTAGCCCAGTAGAAGTCAAGAACCAGGAACCAGGAACCAAAGCGTCAACCTCAACCCCATTATTCCATCAACGGGGAAAAACAAAAATCTTAGCACACTTTCACAACTTCAATTCTTTCTCATTTTAAATCCACTTCACTTCAAATCCAGTTTACTTTAAATCCAGTTCACGTTAAATCCTGTTCACCTTAAATCTCTCAGTGTTAGTGGGAATAAAAGTCAGTAACGCTTAAACTGTGTACGAATAGAAGGTTGAGCTTCTGTTCCTTGTAGCCTATGTAAATTTGAATGACATTGGTTGGTGGTTCTCGGCCCTTTGAGCCAATCGTCATTATTCATACATGATCGTGAATTTAGCGTGCAAACGAAAACGTTGTGATACAGTTCGTCACACCACTGTGCTTCTTACCACAGTGTTTTCAAACCGTGAACGTGTTGGCGTATCTCTAAGGAGAAAAATGAGATGCGCTAACATCCACTTACACGTCCTGTTGCTGTTTGATGTACAGCACCTCACGTGACTCTGATCTCTTCATCTTTTTCGTCCTGAATGGAAGAACACAATGCATCTTACTTTTATAGCCGATGCTAACCTTGATTTGTTTTTGTAAACTTGATGGTGTGACGGTATTATCCATTCACTTACTTCACCACAAGAACTGTTACTGTGATTATTAGAGCCACAATGGCCACTGCCAACACAGCACTCAGGGCAATGACGATAGTCATGTTTGATTGGTTGTCAGGGTCTGAAGGTGCTTCCTCCACGCCATGCTCCAAATTGGAATCGTTGAACACCTCCTTTAGTGTTTCTTTCACCTCCTGATCCTTATTCTTCAGCTCTCTGTGAAGTTTAGGTGTATGGTAGTGTTAAAAAGAGAAGGTACACTATTGCCACCCTAAACTTTATATGGACCATATTAAAAGAGTTAACTAGATGGGACTTTGGAAGACTACAGCGAAACAATCCTCTATATTGTTTTATTTGTACATTCTAACTAGTCTAAGGTGCTCCCTGGTCTAATGGTTCCCATCGCCATGACCTAAGTATTGGCTCTAGTGGTGTACATGCAACGTAAATGGAACTATTAACCTCTTGCTCTTAAAAGATAATGAATTTAGACATTGATCTGGAGTCATTTGTGACATTCAGGATTTTGATAGTTGAAGGGGATTATTCAATGAACCTTAACATACCACCTAATAAAACTAAGATCTGATTTGCTCTCAGTTGATCTGGTTGCTCTCAATCAATTGTTCCATCACCTAAAATGTCTCTAATTTTGTTTTCTAATTTGCATCAGTTTCCCTAACTGTAATCCCATTTGCTGCTCCAGGGAACACATTACCCTCAGTCTAAACCTACTTACTTTCTCACTTCCTCAGCAGGGATGATGGTCCCATCTGTACGCATAGCGATAAAACTGATGTATGTCTTGTCCGTATTTTTCACAAGCGTGCGCATGTCAGTGCCTCCGCTATTTGCACTGCTTATGGTGAGTATATTCACGTTCCAGCCAAGAACAGATGACAAAGCCCTGAAAGACAGTAAGAGAGAGACGGACATTTAGGCTTAAGCGACGTGACGTGCGGAGCTCCGAAGAGCCGTATCGTTTTAAAGTTGACAAACCAAAACGTTCAGTCTTGTCACAGACGACAAGGCCACTTCATAATCACTTTGGATCTTGTGTAGTTTGAGCAACCGAAATATTTTTCTACTCACACTTGCAGCTCAGGAATTTTCTTCTCCACAACACCGATTTGTTGGTTTACAGAGATGACCGCAATATTGTTTGTGTTACTTTCCTTTACCTTAACCTATGAGGCAAAACAGATTCAAAAAGATTTTCAGTCAATCCATTCTATCCCATATAATTCTGTGTGAGAATAAGTATGATTTGTTTCAGTGGTGCATAAGTGTGAACGAAGTATTTTGGAACAGAACACAAATTAAACAGACTTCCCATGTTCAAGTAATCGTACTGTGAATAAAACAAAACTATCTACATTTGTTTGGGGAGCACTGTTGTAAATGTGAAATGTCTTTAAGCGCTTATCAGTCACATTTAAGAATCACACAGAAAACTAAACAAAGTGGAAATGTCAATGACAATTTGATTTGGAACACATGTCATATAGTCGACATAAACCATTCTATCACTGACTCTATTTTTCTCTCTCCCTCACTCTCTCTTTTCCTTTCTCCCTCTCTCTCTCTCTCCCTGACTCTTTCCTCCCTCCTTCCAACGTCTCACTTTTTTCCCTGACCTACACTCATGCCCTCCTGGATCCACTTCACTCACATGTACTTGGGTGGTGGCAAAAAGGCCATTTTTGTCTGTGGCTTTAACTTCTATGGTGTGCTGTCCGGCCTGCCCTGCTGCAGACACCACATAAACCTGGCCGGTCGAGGGCTCCACATCACACAGCGTGCTGGATTTCACCAGAGAGTACACCAGCTCTGAGCTCTCCCCGACATCAGGGTCCGTCGCCTGAAACGAAAAAAGAAATGTAGCAGGCGGAGAGATGAATCTTTTCGCCAAAAATAATTGAACTGTGTCTATTGTTTTTTTTTTTTTCAACACGCGCAAGTAATTGAACGGTGTAATTTCACAAGGACACCAGCGGCTGATGTCATTTATGAGATACATTTGTCTAAGTTTCAAAGGTGCATACAGTCAGGCAAATGTCCTTCTGTGATGATGTTTGTTTTGTGTGTATCAGAGGTGTCCACTGTTTTCCTACCTTCACTTGTACAACAGGGGATTTGAATGGAGCAATGCTAAAGATTTCGGCCTGATAGCTTTGACTGGCAAACACAGGCACCTCGTTGACGTTCTCTACCTGAATGGTCACCTGTAGAGAAGAAAGAGAGAGGAGTATTTTGAAATCTAATTTTTTTTGTTGTTGTTCTTGTACTGCTTTGTGATTTGAATATGAAGTCAGGGTCTACTAAATATTTCACTGAATTCCTCTGAAGGTCATTCGCTTACTCCAATAAACATTTGATATTGCTTCATCAACTTTTACTTAATTGGATTTAAAAGCAGTGCTGTAAATGTTCCAGTGCTGGACCTTTTCTAAAGCAATGCTTGGATAACCTGAGATGTTGGACCATACCATTGTTAGAGCAGTATCGGGGGGGGTGTTGGAGTCGTGCGCCTCTACGGTGAGGATGTACCATTCTTGTGTTTCCTTATCCAATGATCTTAGAGTTTTGATGGTCCCGGTAGCATCCACAGAGAATAGGTCTGTGTGTGTGGTCAGTTTATAATTGATTTCAATCAGAGTACTACTAGATAATGCCTTGACCACTCCCACATCTGTTTCCTTTGGCATATTCTCCTTCACTGTGAAGTTGTAGGAGGAACTCTCAAAGTTCACACCTTCATCCAGGGTGACAGTTTTCAGATGGACCAAAACGGTAGCTGAGGATGGATAAGATGTTAATGTTATTGGGGAATGTCTGAAAATTACAATACATTACTGTTTATCGTTCCATAATGTGGAAACATTTTACACTGGTCCTGTGCAACATGAATTGTTGGTTATGAGTGTTAGATGTATAACAGACTGAATGGATATGTTTTACCCTGTTTACATTTATTTAGTTAGTTTATTTAGTTAATGTTCATTTATGTGTGTTTCTCAAGCAGTGAAAGCCAACGTGCTTTGTGTGTGCGTGTGTGTGTGTGTGTGTGTATGTGTGTGTGTGTGTGTGTGTACATCCAAACCTGTAGCAGATTTTGGGGGTGTTCCATTGTCTTGAGCCTTGGCAGTTAGATTTAGCAAAGTGTCCTCTGTGACCGCTGTAATGCTAGAGGTCAAGGTGATAGCTCCAGTCGCACCGTTAAGAGCCAGCACTGAGGATCCTGTTACGAAGCTGGTAAGATACAACATTTGGTCACAGTTCTGCATCATAAATCAACAGACAGAGTCTGTTTACTATTTTTTAACATCTGATGAAAGTGTGTCTTCAAAGATTCACAGTCACAGTACTGAAACACTAGCACACAGGGAAAACTATACTAGTCCACAAAAGAGTCTAAATGACTACCAAATCTAAATGACAACCAAATAAACCAAATCTTCTACTCAGGACATATGTCATATTTTAGCTTTATATTAATGTTGCACATACCCCAAGTACGTGTTTGGGGTGATAAAACGCAGTCACTGTTGAGCTGTGTAATTGTTTGTTGGACCAACCTGTAAATTTTAGATATGTTTCCGGGTCAAAAACGTTCTTGTTGGACTCACCTGTATGTGATGAGTGAGTTGCTGCCAGAGTCCTTGTCTGTAGCAGACAGAGTTAATACCAGGTCTCCTGCTTTGGCATCTCTGAGCAGAATGCTCTTGGTGTAGCTTTCAGCACTGAATACAGGAGCGTTATCATTTACATCAGTGATGATAACCCTGATGCTGGAGATGGTCTTGTGGAAAAAAAAAAAAGATGATAAAAAAGATCATTTCAAAATTCCTGGAAGCAGTACCTCCCCACCATGTAAACAAAGGCGAAATTCCCAAGAAGATTAAGATTGAAGAGATAATAAATAAAATTATAAAAAGAAAGACAATAGTTCAGGGGAGTTCAGGGTTGAAACAATAATTACAGGTGTGTCCTGAGGGACAGATTGAAAATCAGTGCTCTAAAATGCTTGTGTGACATTTACTCGGACGTACATTTCTTTGTGGTGTGCCGTGATCTGTGGCTGCAATAACTAAAGCATAAACGTCTTGTATCTCCCGATCCAGCTCTCCAATGGCCAGCAGAGTCCCATCCTTAAAAAAAAAGAAATAATGAGATGTACAGAAGAACTTTGACAGAACGGATAGAAATACGTCCTTGGAATACATCCTCGTTGCAGCATATTTGGATTGCAAATATGTAGGCATAGGTTGATTCAGATGTACTGTTTTTCAATGAATCATACCTGGCAGATGATTTGGGTACTATGTAAAGGTTCATGAACACTTGTGAACAAACACTTGTGATCTATTGTGTCAACACTAGAATCATTATAGATGTAAAACTTCAAGGGGTGCTTAGGATGCTCCACGGCACGGGGCCTCACATTTCTGAAGGTGAAGAGGTCACTGTGAGAGTTGGTGGAGATGGAGGTTCTGCCATTATCTCCAATGTCCTCATCCGTAGCAGAGATTTGCCAAATCTCTCCTGGTGAGTCGGATGTGTACAACCCCTCAGGAATCTGGATGGGATCAGGGAAGGGTAGGAACTCTGGGTTGTTGTCGTTTACATCCAGGACGGTGATATTTATTTGAGCAGTAGAGCTCAATCCATTAACTGGCTGGTCTACAGCCACCACCTACAGAGGGATGAAAAAGAGAGAATGTTATCCAGCTTTTAAAAGAGGTTCATAACAGCGACACATGATAGGAAAACATAAATAAACAAGGACTAGGTCTGTTTTTAGTAGCACAATAGAATCATCTTTTCAGGTGGCTCTTTTGCTCGTGCAGATGAAAAATGACTGAATATTGAACACTGTTCATAGTGATCTTACCTGTATGACATAATTGTCTCTTTTCTCTCTGTCTAATGTGGCACCATCTTTAAGGGACAGCACACCTTGCTTGTTTATGCTGAAAGTGTCGCTGGTCAGAAGGAAATGTCCATTCGAGAAGCCACCCTGTGAGCGCACGCACAAACACAGAACACAGTAAGACACTTTTCATCTCCGTCAAGATGTGGCATTTCATTCCATCCATACAGTTTATTTAAAAAATCCCTTTCTGCCCATAACTCTCGCTCAAACTCTTTCTCTTCTCATCTTAACACTTTACACATCAGTCCCTCGTTTCAGTTCATCCATAACTCCACAGCCCCCTTTTGTTCTCACCTCATCCTCATCTGTGACCTCCACGGAGATCAGGGCGCCTCCGCTGGGTGTGCTTTCGGGGACGGCCACGTCGTACCGCTCTTGACTGAACTGAGGCGGTTTGTCATTTACGTCCTCTACCACCACCGTCACCACTGAACTCCCTGTAAGCGCTGGAGTACCTTCATCCACTGCTTCCACACTGAGAGTGTACCCCTTGGCCACACTGTAGTCCAACTTTTCGGCCAAGCTTAGGGAACCTGATGTGGGGTCCACGACAAAGACCGGGGATGCCGAGGAAGGGTCCTGTCTGGCAATCCTGTACTTCACTGTCCCGCTAGAACCTTCGTCTTTATCTGTTGCAGAAAGGTTGACCAGAACTGTGCCCACTGCCTCAGTCTCAGAGGCAACAGCCTCGTAAAAGGGCTTGGAGAAGACCGGGGCATTGTCATTGACGTCAGTGACTGTGACAACCACGGTGGCGGTTGCCATGCGAGATGGTGCTCCTTGGTCCCGAGCAATTACTTCTAGTGTGTGCTCACTCTGGGTCTCCCTATCCAGTGACGCAGCCAACGTAATCAAACCTGTTTCAGTGTCCACACTGAAATACCCAGCACCCCCTTGCAGGAAGTACTGAATCTGCCCGTTCAATCCGGCATCGAGGTCTGTGGCACTTACCGTAGTAATGTTATTGCCAATAGCCAGATCCTCAGGGACTGACCTTGAAATGGTGCTGGGGGCAAAAACAGGACTGTTGTCATTAACGTCAATCACATCTATCTGAACAGATGCGTCATCGTAGTGGGTGCCATCAGTAAGAGACACTTGGATGGTGTAAGTGCTCTGGGTCTCAAAGTCTAGTTTGATAAGCGTGGAGAGCATGCCAGTCGACTGGTCAATGGTAAACTTGTCTGCCTCTGTTATAACTGCCAAGGTGACGGGAACAACAGGGCCGACAGACAAGAAGTCCAGCTGAGGGCCAAAAAAGAAGAAAAAAATTAGCCCCTATCTGCTTGCAGGAGCTCTAGCTTCCACTGGTGGAACTGCTTCTGTAACCTTTGATGGCCCAGTGGCAATCATGTGTCTGTCTGAAATGAGAGCTAATCGCTACTTCACTGTTAAACTCAGCAGTGAACTGAAACATTGGTACAGCTGACCACCAGATAACTGATAATGAATCATGATCTTTTATGAGCATGTTGAATGGTTCACCAGCTTTGCTAGCTGTTAAACAACGTACTTTGTAACGTGAAAAACAATGCTGAGCTATAGAACGAACAAAAGCCAACCTGTTGTGCAATAACTGAGAGGTATCATTTCATTCTTTGGTGTAAGATAGCAGCCAAAGGTGTTAACTGTTGCATTTCAGTTGTGTACAGCTAAATCTCCCACAAAATCAGATAAGACAAGCGTAGATATTTGATACAGAAAAGGAACCAATGTAAAGATCTCACCTTCACAATCTCAGTCCCTGGCTCTCTCTCTTCCTCTACTTTCCCCAGATAGTTTTTGTGGAGGAACTGAGGCCTAGAGTCTCCAGGAGCCTCAATATTCACTAGAACAGATGATGTTCGTGGTATGCTGCCTCCTGAAAAGAATGGAAGAAATGTCAAGTGTCGCTAAATCAAAAGCCAGAGTCTCGTTATGTTAATAGCCATCTTTACTGACAGTTCTAAATACATGAGTGTGTTTAAGTGATGCTGGGATTTTTTTTTTTTTTTTTTTTGTCGTGGTTAGACTAAACAGGAAAATCAAAGGACATCTCACCATCTGTGGCGGTCACATGGAGGGAGAACTGGAGAACCATATTTTGAGACAGAGGAATCTCTTTGGCGAGTGTAATCGCCCCAGTATTTTCATCAATTGAGAAATAGCCTTCCTCATTCCCCAAAACAATGGCATATTTCACTACTCCATTTGTTCCTTCATCCTGGTCTGTTGCGTCAACCTGCATGTGTATCAGTTAGTATGGTAATTAGTATGGTAGTCAGTGTGGTAGTTAGTATGGTAGTTACTAAGAACGAGGTGTCCAAGAGCAAACAAATATTCCCTGGTAAAGATAATAGTTGAAGACCATGCATTTGAAGAGCAAGCTTAATGGTTCAGCTCTATCCAAAAAAAAAAAAAGTGCTATCATTCAGAATAGCGCTCTCTTTTGAATATGTTTAATATCCTTGTATAAGACTACTGTTAGAGAACCAGCTGTCTGTTGCACTGTTTATGAGGCTGTAAATGCCTGAATAATATCAGCAGATTAATGATTATCTCAGTATAAACCATAAATGGGTTAAAAGAGACATTTGCTCCATTGTTGACTGCTCGTTAGATGGCTCTTGCCAAAACTTTGAGTCCTCACCTTGGCAACCAGCATTCCAGTCGTCTGATTGCTGAAAACTTTGCCCTCATAGCTGGCGCTCCCAAACTGCGGGCTGTTGTCGTTCTCATCCAGAAGAGTGACTGATACTATAGAGGTTGTGCTTTGATTTGGTACAGCGTCCTCTGTCGCCACAACCTTGTTTTCATCAATAAGAGACAAGAGTTTTTCCACAACACAGACGAAAACAGAGGCTCTGCAGCCATACTGTAATATACCTTACTGAAATATCAGGTCATATTTTCCGCAAAGGATCTTTAATCTTAAAGTACGATTTGAGTTAGCCTGTTGGTCACAACCTTTTCACAAAAAAAAAGAAAAGCAAAGCCTACAAACAATGTGGTGCATTATAGCTTTGAAAATATGAATTTCGTAACGTATAACTGTGTCTTTCCATGACTGCCACTCGCATAATCTATTGTTAAGTCAGCTTGGGACCAGAAAGAATATAAAGTCAATTGTATTTTTAAAATATAATGTAGTTTTCCTACTTGAAAGGTGAAGGCTGCAGAAGCTTCCCTGTCCAGTTCAGCTGAATTTTTCACTATAATGGTTCCGTCATTGTTCACGGAGAAAGGAACTGAATCTGGAATGATGTGGAACGTGCCAACAAATCCCCCCTACAGAGGCAACAAAGTGTCAGAAAGACATCAGATATTCATAGGAGGATCAGGGGAGTCACACTGCATGGAGGCTGCGTCTGTCTTCGATAATTACCTGGTCTAAGTCTGTGACTTTGGGTTGTAGCACAAATGAGCCTGTTTTGGAATTTTCTGGAATTTCCACCTCATATGGGTTCTGGTCAAACGCTGGTGGGTTATCGTTTATGTCCTCAATGGTTACTGACACCACGGCACTGGCCCCTTTAGAAGTATCATCCTGTTGAACAGCCTGGTTCACAGATGGACACAAATAGCAGACCACAATGACTGTGAGAACTGAATTGGGTAGGGCAGGTGGTTCCTGTGTCAGTGGTTCCTCTACTTGTTTCTAAAGGGAACTCTTTTGTCCATCTTGAAATCTAAGTCATCCCAGTATATTGTTTGGTTTTCTTTCACTGAACTTGTAGAAGAAGACCAGTTCAGAAAGATGATGTCTGTTTTCCGCAATGTGCGACACTTTAAAGGCAAAGTGGACAACACCGTAAGGAATTAATTTAATGGCGATTTAATGGTGTGTCATTTCTTTTGTATGTTACCTTTATGGAAACAGTGATGGCATCTACTTCCTCTCTGTCCAGCGCTGTTGTCACAGAGATGATACCATTGCTGCTGCCAATGATGAAGTTGCCCATGTACTTGTCTGGAGTTACTGAAAGACCACAAATGTGTAATACATAAATATGTATCAACAGCTGTGATTGGCTGAAATTCAACTGTCAATTCTAAACAAATAACAATTCATACCAAATATTCATGAGCTGAATGTGCTTTCGTTCCAAAATGTCTGAATTGCACATAAACCCAATCAAGAGCTGTGGCAAAGCTAGGATTCAAACCATGTAGGGTGTAGACCGCACCTCTGCACTGTGAGAAAGTGTCTTGGGAACCTCACACAAATTTCACACTTAAACATACACAAAACAAAGAGTCCAAATGTTCACAGGTCTGTACTACTGTGATTCTCTTTCGTCGGTTGAGGACAGTTGAGGAGTCAGTGAAGATACTGTTTGATTAAGCACAGCCCTAGCTCAGAGAGACTGTCTTCGTGACTTTGCTGCAATACCTGATGTAATGCTGTAATTCACTGGTATGTTAATCCCTTGATCTCCATCTTGAGCCTTTATGGCTGCTGGTGAGATTGCTGGTAAAGGGCCACTCTGGTAATGCAGAATAAAAAATGATGGTCAATTTGTATTCTGATTTTTAATGCAGGAATGGGGCGGTCTTACATTTTTTGTTTTTTGTTTTTTGTTTTTCGTTTTTTCTTTGAGAACTCATTGACCAAACACTAAATCTAAAGAAATGAAATAAATCCAAACACAGTCTTATCCAGTTCTCTGCACCATCCTTGACTGTACAAAGAGCCTCCATCCAACATAAGTGTGTAAAGATTGGCATGACGTCATACATAAAAAATGAAGTTTATAGATCTAGTAATATGCTAACACCTTGTATTTAGGGAAAGTTAACCCTCTTACTCCACAGGAGTGAAAAAAAGAATAAAAAGAAAGAAAGAAAAAAGAAAGACAGATTGAAAATGAATGAACGACCTTACAGGAGACCTGTTAACTAAGAAGACATGGATTGTAGAAGTCCATACTGTTATTATGCACTGAAATACTCTTGTGTGTGTCATTTACTACTTCATTACTACATCTTATACGAAAGTATGCTATACAAATGTACACATGCAAGCTCAACACAGCACTCTCTTGTATGTACGTAAAGTCACTGATTAGTGAAAGTATAACCTTCATTTCTGGGTGTAAAATAACTGTTCAAAATTTTGAATGTGTTCTAAACCGACGATCTGTCCATTTTATCTGTCTGTTAGTTTATCTACATAGATTTTCTAAAAAATAACAAAGGTAGAACTACTAGCCTATGATCTCTCAGTATTCAGCATTGTTTCTGTATCATCACAACAATGTCATGTTTTTTTAGTGCTATATTTATTTTGGACAGTGTGTGACACCCACCTGGTTTTCGGGTATAGATGCCACATAGAAACTGTGATCAAAGTAAGGGTTGAGATTGTCAGTGTCTTCCACATGAATAGTAACAGTAGTCGTGTCACTGAGACCTCCATTATCCTACAGAGTACAGGAAAAGAATACGAGGTCATAAAGTTTACTGAAGAAATTTTGATTGCTGTCATAAAGACACAGACACATATGTATTACATCATAATCAGCACATTTTAAAAATGCTCAACAGTTTCAGTCCACCGTTATTGTGGCTGCTTAATACACAGACAAAATTGTATATTGTTTGGGGGAAATGTGAACAGAAGTAGTGCTGAACCCTACCTGGGCCTTCACAACAAAGGTATAAACATTTTGTGTGTTATAGTTGAGACGACTGGTTAGTCTAATGCTGCCGTCATCTCTCACTGTGAACACACTGGGTGCTGGAGGCTGAGGAGTAAGCACAGTAATTCAGAGAGGATGAATTTGAAAGAATGGGTTTATACACACACCCACCCACCCACACACACACACACACACACACACACACCTACACCTACACACACACCCACACACCCACACACACACACACACACATACCCACACACACACACGTACACGCCCTTTGTGAGTGTAGGGTCATTTTGAAAATTGCTTTAGTATATATAAATCCTGCCAAAAAATGTAAAAATAAATAAATAAATAAATCCTTGTCATATGAATGAATAATATGATTATAGAGAGTCAGCTGTCATAACTCACCTCGATTGAATATGTCACTCTGTTGTTATCAGCGCTGGAATCTTTATCCTTGGCCTCAACTTTCAGCACATCGGAATATACAGCCGCAGTCTTTACAGAGCAGGACAAGATGGTGCGTTTACACAGTATATTTCACCAGATTTTTAAACACACGATTAATGATACAGTCTAATGAGATAAAGATCAAGATGAGGTCAACAGTCTTGATTTAATACGAGCGTCGTAGCTAACTGTATACATTTCACTCACCTCAAGCACTGATTTTGTGTACTGCTTGCTCGCAAACACTGGGGCGTTGTCATTAATGTCATTAATTATGACCTTCCGTGTGTTTCTCATCTTAGAGGAGATGATGATAATGATGTCACTGGTCATTTTCACACATGACATATTTTTAAGATAATTTTTGAATGAAAACATGTATTTTTTTCTCTTACCCCTGTATTTGTACATGTGATTGAGTAATAGAGTTCACCACCTGCCTGGTAGAGACAAAAGTGAACGACACATTTTACACTCACGCAGTCATATAAATTTTACATTTAAAAATTAGAACCACGTGAGTTTTAAGGGCAATATTTAAAGACTCAGTGGCCGTTCCAAACAGTTGGTAATTATATGTTTTACATCATCTAAAGTTTATTTTTGTTGTTTTTAGTTTTGCTGTTCTGTTTCCAAAAGTTTCGACTCACTTGGTCCATATCTGCATCAAGTGGTTTTGTTGTGCGCACTACAGCGGTTGAACTTCCAGGATTGTGTACCAACTCCAGAAATGTCACACCAGTAGGAAAAATGTGAAACTGCAGGGCCAGCTGGTCTCCTGCTTGGATATTAGTCAGCATCTCCACATCTCCTACAGCACAATTAGGAGAAGTTGTAAGATGAACTTGAAAATAAATGAACAGACTACATTAAATCTCATCGATTACTTCAAGAAGCACATTTGAAATAACTGCATTTTACCTTTTGACAAACATCGGCTACATCAGAGAAATGTTCATACAGGTTTTAATAAATGGATAAAATGATTATGTTGAACAGCTTTCATGTGATAATGGTGTTATGTTTTCATAAGAACACAACCGCTTCACCTGTATATGGCTCTGTCACAGTTCCCACAGTTAAATCAGATCCAGATACACAGTTAATGGATGTGGTACCTTGTGGGAATAAAGAGAGAAATGTTGCACCATGGTCTTTGCCGGAGTAAATCGCATATCGCACCAAATGGTAAAATGAACTTAATAGTGAATTATCAGAATAGCCCTTCAGCACTTCCAGGACAAACTTTGAATATGTTTTGCGTTCATAAGTTGATTTGCAGTAGTCTTAGCACACATTTTTCATAACACAACCAAGTTCATTATCATTCACCCTAAAAGAGCTTTGAGTTAGTTTTAAATGAACCCTGATTCAGGCTATCTCATATATTGGTAATGTGCAAGGACATAAGCAGGCAGCTTAAACAGTCAACTATAAAGTATGACTAATTTTCAATGTGGCTATTTAAACTTCCCATGTTGTATTGTGCAGTACAAGCCTTTGGAAAGTGAGAGAACCTGTAATTGGCCCGGAGAAATGGAAACCAGTTGTTGTGCTATTACAATGCTCGTTCATCTCAGCATGATCATGGCATAGAACTCCGTGTACATACTATTTTATACCTGTAATTTCGCCTCCATACATATCAACTAAAATATGATTTCATTACAGCAAATTACACATGCACAGAGACTCTACGTGACACAAAAACATATTTTGATTATTCAACACAACGGAGTTTACTCACCGATAGAAGAACCCCACACATAATGTGTACAGAAAGAGGCCAAAATAATTAAAATCCTGAATAATTGTATAGTCTCCATGGTGGAAAGATCTAGTCAACCTTTCCTCTTTCACAGTCCGGTGTACCTAAACTGGAAGTAACATTTTCTAAAAGCTTGAGGTCAGAACCCTGTACAAGCCACACCCATTTTCAATCACGTATGTTTTTTTATGGGCGGCTGTAAACAGCAATGACTCTTGTGACACAAACGTAAAAGATATTCCAAAGGTCTCTGATAAATCACAACCCAAGATTGGATATTAAAGATAGACGTAACACCCAACATGAATGGATTAAAGTGTCACTTTGTCCGTAATTTAAGTATTTGTACTTTTGTGCATGACTGAGTGACTTTCAAATTTATTTTTCTTTTTGTCTTTCAACTTTCAAAACAGCTTTACATTTAGTTAAAGCTTTGTACACACTCATATTTGCCACAGGTACACTCAGCTTATGTCTGTCTCTTATTAAATTTGACTTTTTGTAATTTATGGCCCAAACTTAGTATTTTTTCTTGACCAGTACTGCATCACATGACGTATGTACATAGGAAAAGGTTCTCTTTATTAGTGATGATCGCGATCATTAGAGTGTGAATTCAAGCCAAACTATGACCATGAATGACTTCAAGTCCATGAGCACGTATAATCCTACTCATCACTCAGATAGCTTTTTATGCAATTGATTAGATAAAAACCATGGCAACCTACTCTTATTTTTGAACCTTGATGTAAGACTTTGAACCTCAGTGGAAACTGTATGATGAGGCACTCCCTGTAATCCTGGTAAATAAAAACCAAATGCAGTTTCATTCCCATAAACTGATATTATACAATTATGTCAATCAGTACATCAGTATTATCAATGGACTTTGATCACCTAGTGTCTCCCAGAGGCCTCATTCAATAGACTGTCATTGTGTTGGTCACTGTGTGGTGTCTGCTGGTCACGCATGGTATTATGGAAGTTGAAGAAGCAAGAAGCTCCATTTTAACTGTGGACAAGTGTGGATTTATTTAGCTGGGCTTACTACATATGAATAGACGTAAAAAAGGCATACAGACACAGACACACACACACACCAGTTGGCCAGTCTGGAAGGTCACTGGGACCCCAGTCATACGGCGCTCTATACCAGCTTTAAAAGCCCAGCTCTTCATGGAAGTCCTCTGATTACACAGATTTACTTCTCAACTCAACCTCCAAACCAGAGGAAGGCACTATTTACACACATCTTCCCCATTGCTGTCTCAGTGCACCGGTCCGTACATCAAAGAGATGGATTACAGTTCGGTGATACACCAACTGCTTTTCCCGCATCCTAGTTTCCACCCATCTGTCCCATTTAAGGTTTTATTAAGCTCAAATCCTACAACCATCCAGTCAATGATTCAGAGCAAGCAATGGAGTCAAATATCCATTGACTATATACTGTGCCTTGGAAAGGTATTGTCACACATGTTCAGATCTTGTTGCCTTACATTCAGGGCTTGTTTCGGACAGATTTTCTCCGCTAGGTTAAAGCAGAATAAAAATACAGTATCATGTTTTGTCTCTCAGAATTTTCTAGAAGTGGAGTAACATATCTATCAGACAACACAAAGAGATAAGAAAGTACAAAGTGTACTGGTATATGAGGAAAATAAAAAGTTTAATTGTTTAATTTCTCTTTACACTATTTACAAAGCAGTCTCTATATATGCATTTACAACAACCAGTGTTAACAAAACAAAACAGGACAAGTTGTGAATGTCAAAAGTTTCTAAAAAGAAAGAAAATAACAATGAATTCAATGATATATAATGGGACCAGAATGAGGTAGAGTTTTTTGCTTGTTTGTTTCTCTTTCTTAGAGATCTCTTTTGTCATTTTCTCAGTTTGTCAATCAACTTGGAGAACAGGAGAAGCGAGAGAAATGTCCTCACTTGTGGCACTAGCTTGACATGTTGACTTTCAAAGTCCTTGGGTAACAACAAACAAACAAACAAAATAACAAAATAACAAACAAACAAACAACAGACCAAACAAACATACTTTTGCCCTCCAGTAACTCAAGGGAATATAAATACCTACACTCACATGTAAACTTATGCAGAGAGAGACAGAGACAGAGAAAAAAAACTGCTTTTCACACAGCATTGAGGACCATATCACAACCAGTGCATTTTAAAGTGCAGGAGTGGGAGTTGACCTATTGTGTTACAGTAACTTTGGGTTGTTTGTAGAGTCTGTTTTTCTGGTTCTGCCGAAATGAATGCCATCTTCCCCTTGTGCTCATCTTTTGCTCTCAGCCCTTTAGAGACAGAAAAAAAGAAATTCAGCTATAAGCAGGGGCACCATAAGGGGGTGGGGGTGGGGTTAGGATGATTCCAACGGCCCAGCCTGACAGGGGGTTAGCACAAGTTTCAAGTTAGCACAAGTAATAACACTATTAAGGTTTGGAGGTTTGGGGGGGGGGGGGGGGGGGGGGCGCAACATTATATTCTTTAACAGGGCGCAAAATTTCTAGTGACGCCTCTGTCTAGAAGTACAGATATGAATTACACTAACCTCAAAGAATTGTAATAAGTATAGAATTCAACTATAAATCTCTCATTACACCGAAAACTTCTCAAGCAAAAGTGTATCTAGAAATGAGAAGTTTAACTGAGATTACCCCACCAGTAGCCTATTGAATGAAAATACTCAGTCCTTCAGAAAGACAGAAATAAAATTAACAACAACAACAACAACAAAAATTCACCTTTCAAATATAGATTTTTGCTGAAATGTTATACTTTTACAATGAACCTCTTGAATGAAAGCACATTTTTAGATTTCAAAATGAGAAGTTTAACTTGAATTACCCAGTTGCTCTTTGTGTATTACTGAAATTAATATCCTCTTCTTTTGATTTGCGTTTTCCATCCTCAGTCCTTCAGAAAGACAGAAATAAAATTAACAACAATAACAACAAAAATTCACCTTTCAAATATAGATTTTTCCTGAAATGTTATACTTTTACAATGAACCTCTTGAATGAAAGCACATTTCAAAATGGGAAGTTTAATCACTAGTTAGTGTAACACAGTGGCATCTCACTGGCCCCCTCTGGTGGCCAGATACAGATCAGTTTTTATTGTTTTATTGTTTTTATTTGACGCAGTCTTCCATTTGCAGACCTTCAGAGAGACAGAACAAAACTGAATACTTCTGAATACTTTACACCAAACTTTTGTTTCTTTTCTGGTGGATATTTGCAGGAATGTAATGATTTTTGTGACACTGAGAACATCTTGAATGAAAGTATATTTCAAAATGGAAAGTTTAACCCCACTTACCCAGTTCCTTTTTGCGTGTTACTGAAATTAATATCCTTTTCTTTTGAATGGCGTCTTTCATCCACAGTTCTTCAGAAAAACAGAAATAGCGACAAAATTTTTAATATTCAAACATTCAATGTACAAAATAAATGCACTTCAACATGCACTTTCTTAAAATTTACTCATTTTATAACACCAAGAGCCTTTCAAACAAATTTAGACTTTAGATACTTTTCTGAGATTTGGGCGCTTTTAAACGCATTTTGACAGAAAGACAATTTTATAATTTATATTTATATTGATAATTCATTTATTCATTAATTTACATTAATAATTTGATTGCACCAAAAATTTATCCAACAAGAACATATCTACTCTAGAATGTCCACTCAAAATATCCAAATGACCCTAGTTTTTTGTTTCTGAAATGATGAGATGTGACAGCACTTACATATGCATCTCAGTTGCCTCTTGGCTTTTCTTCTTCTTTTTTGTTTTGCTTTTGAACCTATTGTATCACACACACACACACACACACACACACACACACAAGGAAAAAATACAGAGGCATGACTGAGCATGGAAACTTGCTTCATCTTCTAACTCACAGCACATCTTCTAAACCAGTGTTAACTCACCCGACTCCATTCACTTTTAACCCTGCAAACCAGTGTTAACTAACCCGACTCAACTCACTTTTAACCCTGCGAGAGATATGTCCAGATATTGCATGTTTTGTACTGCCTGAATGTCTGTGGTTTTGTACATTTTCAATTTGTTAAAAAAATGATTGAACTGAATAGTTGATAGTATTGAAAACTATGTGTGTTTTATTATTCACACCTAACACCTAAAACAAAGATGGAAAACTTGTGTAAAATAAGTGTAAATGACAAATTGTATTTTACTAAAACCAGAGAATGAAGCAATTGTGTTTGGTTGTAGTTTCAATGGAGTTCAACAGTTTTCCCACATTTTATATCACTTCCCAATGCTAAGCATTATTTAGACTGAGCCTCATGAAAAATAGAATTCTTTACAAAGTAAGACTTAAGAGTTGTACTGCAAAGGGTGGTGCAGTTCAACTGATTATACCAGAATGGCAATTTGCCGTTTTGTTTAAAATGTTACATTAATTAGAACTAGTGAAAAACTATGGATAGAAATCATTTTATAACATTGCTTATAAATTACATTTCAGATTTCCCAACCTCAACATGCTGTAGGTTGAGAGCTAACATTTAGAGTAATAGAGTAATTTTCTTTGCTCCCTGGTGTGGGATAGTTAAGCTGTTCAGTCACTCACCATATAATGAAGATCACCACACCAGTAATAATGACCAGCACCACCACAACACTAACTACAGTTGTGATTGGTATTGAAGAGGATGGAAACACAGGCATCAGTCAACCAAAGTCTAGCCCAGGACCAAACACTTCCTGTAGCCCTGCTTTCACAACCTCCTCCTCAGTCTGTAGTTTCCTGTAAGATTTATAACAGATGCGCCATTAGAAAAGAACTGTCAGAAAGACAGTATTGCTAATATACTAAAAATCTACATTACATTGTAAGAGGATACCAGTGAGGCTGATGATGGTGGCTTTCAATTAAAGAATAAGGTTTGATTCTTTATTCTCTCTGACAAAACAGGTTCTTACCTTTTCACCTCAGTGGCAGATACAACTATGTCGCTGGCATCCGTGGCGATTAGACTGACATATGTTTTGTTAATGGTGTTGGGTTTCTGAGAGCGACTCTGTGTGCCTGCTTCTGTTCTACTGCTTACACTGAGGATGATCACTTTCCAGCCCAAAGACTTACTCAGAGATCTGAGAGAAACAGACAATGGTCATAACATATAGAGTATCTCAGATAGAATGAGTAATATGTGTGTTTCATGACATGAACATAAACAGTTTAGCTATGTTCCTAAAACATAGCATGTTTCCAGAGACAGTTAATTTGTGAATATTGGAATGACTACACATTATGCTTTTCTTCTATATGCACCCACAAATGTTGAACACACTAGCAATAACTGTGGTATTATGGGCCATTTTTACTCACTCTTGCATCTCTGGGATTTTCATCTCCACAGTGTTGATTGGCTGGTTGAGAAAAATGACCACAACATTGCTCTTGGCAGTTGGCTCCACTTTCACCTGAAAATGCACAGTTGAAATAGTTTTTAATGTTGTGCTGCTTTTACTGCAAAAGCTTTCCATGTCAATACAAAATAATACAGCTTCAGAGTTGGACTACTTTTCAATTAGCAACAAATTAAGACTTCGAAAACCAGTTTCAAAACAACCGATTCTTTTAACGAGACAGTAAGGGATTGGGAATGAAGAAATAGGAGTACGTCCACCAACCCTTTAGGTTGCTTACCTCCACTCTTGTGGTATCATATAATCCATGCTTATCTGTGGCTTTAACCTCTATGGCCACCTGTCCAGCCTGTCCTTCTACAGATAACACATACACTTGACCAGAGGATGGTTCCACATCAAACAGAGTGCTGGCTTCCACCAGAGAGTACTCCAACTCTGAACTCTCCCCAACATCAGGGTCTGTGGCCTGAAAAAATATGAATGGTGAGGGGTGGGATGTTTTGGTTTATACATATAACAGCTGTATGAATAGACAAGCTTTAGTTCTAAATATCTGAAAATTGATTATAATATACAGAAGATGATTTTAATTAGTATGCATCTTCTAAGTTGGAGAAGTGCTACCTGGGAAAATTTCAAACAGACAGACAGATGTACAAAGTATGGCTGATATCAACTGCTTTATGAGGGCAGTTTGGTTAAAATTGAAATTGGTCAAAAGAAGGAAAATAAACCACATCACACACAGTACATTCTTTTTGCCAATATGAAATTCTGTGCTGTGTACGATGTCAGTTTTCTTGCATTGCTTAGAGTTTGTCCAAAATTATCCTTTGTGTTACAAGGCTGATCCTTTAGACACTGAATATGGTCTAAAATTGTACGGACTGTGGACTTCACTTCAGGAGGTGGATTCCGAAATATATTACTACTTGTTGAAATGAAATAATCTGGTTATTATTCAGATTTGGATATTTTGAGTGGACATTCTAGAGTAGATCATTCTGATAACAAATTACATATACTGAAATGTAATACAACAATAAGGTTATTTTGTGCATTGTTTAGCTGCTGCTTTTCAATTTTTCAGTGATTTTCCAATACAATTGTTTTTTTTTTAAGAAACAAATGCTTTTGTATTTGCGCAGCTCACCTCCACTTGGACAACAGGGAATTTGGGTGGAGAAATGTTGAAGATCGTGGCCTGGTAGCTGGCACTGACAAACAATGGGGTTTCATTCACATTCTCTACCTGAACTGTCACCTATAGTGGAACAAAAGAAACCGACAGAAAGAAGTTACTCTTATGAATGCTCATTATAGTGTACTAACCATCTTTAATCTAGATGTTACATGGAGGAGATGGAGAAATGCTTGAACATACCGTTGTTAGATCAGTATTGGGTGGGATCCTTGAGTCAGTCGCCTCCACAGTGAAGATGTACCTCTCCTGTATCTCCTTATCAAGTGACACCAGGCTTCTAATAGTCCCTGCTGCATCCACAGCAAATAGGTCTGTGTTTGAGGTAAGTGTGTAGTTGACAGTAACCTCAGGGCTTCCAGGTGATGCCTTGACCTTTCCCACTTCTGTGCCCTTTGGCTCATTCTCTTTCAGTGTGAAGTTGTAGGTCTTTCTCTCAAAGGTCACAGACATGTTCAGGTAGATCAAGACGGTAGCTGAGAAAAGACACCACAGACATATAAGTCATATAAACTGGAAAAGCTAAAGAATGTATTCATTTAGACTGAAACTCTCATTGGTAGTTCTGCCTTTATTATTTGCCCTTATGGTTTTATTATCCACAGTTCTAACTCAAAATATTAGACATGTCATGTTGTTGTAGTTCGCATTAGAACCAATAGCTCTGCAAGATAAGCCTGTGATGCAAGAAAAAAAGTGTTCTGAAAGTTACACAGACTGTACCTTACAATCAGTTACAGGTGAAAGCACCTATGATGATTTTAAATGAAAACTGTAACGTGCATTCAGGTCCGCGTCATATAGTCAACAGTTATCAAATATACAGCCAGCTAAATCCTCATGAATAAACAACTTAAAGACCTGTCGAGAATTGTGGTGGCGTTCCGTGGTCTTCTGCTTTGACTGTCACTTCAAGCAGAGTGTCTTCCACTAGTTCTGTAAGGTCAGAGGTCAAGGTGATGTCTCCTGTTTTGCCATCTAGATCAAGCATGGGAGAGCCCGTAATGAAACTGGGCAGAAACAATATTCATATTAATTTGTAAGATGCCCTTTTGCTGTGTTGGTTAAATCTACATTTTTGGGTTAATTTTGATGTACAGGAAATTAAACTTGTTAGAAAAGGAACAACTGTGTCCAGTAAGAGCTCTGAATTTTAGAGAGAAAGGGTTTTTTTTTGGACCCTGTTAAAGCATAACCACGATGCTAATCAGGGTGAGTTATGACAGGGGCACATACAAAGTCTTTTACTGCTTCTTTTCAACTGCCAGTTTACCAGTCTACACAGAACCATAATATACTGGTTTCCTCAGGCACTTTAAGCACTGCAGAGGTGCAACGACAGGGAGCGTAACCTCCTCCGACCCTCCCAAAATATGGCAAATTGTGTTCATTCGAACCGACCACTAGTAATTCAGGATGAATCTCACACTCATGGTTACACTGTCACCTAGTTTCACAACGTGTAACGACACAATAATGTCCTCAGGTCGCCCTCACGTACCCTGGGAGTACAGTTCTAATAGTCTACTGACACACTAGGTCCCGCCTCCACCACCAGTCAATTAAAATTCATGTACGTTAGTCCATGCTGTGTGTGTTATAGCTATTGCCTTTCCCACACTGGACTGACCTGTATGTGGTGACTGCATTGGTGCCAATGTCCTTATCTGTGGCAGACACAGTTAAGACCAAGTGTCCTACACTAACATCTTTAACCCGTATCGCTGTGGTGTAGTTGTTAGAACTGAACACTGGTTCGTTGTCGTTCATGTCGGCGATGGAAACCTTTATGTTAGTGATGTTCTAAAAAGAAAAAAAGCATATTGTCAGTACTCCTGTCAGGACTTTGTCTTTTAGCCGCCCTACTGGCCATTCTGGGTATTGTGTTGCCATGTGCCTTTGTTTGTGTATTGCCATGTGCTTCTGTTTGTTCCTGTGTTCTCCTGTCCCCGCCCCTCACCTGATCTCTATTATTGCCTCATTTGCTTCCACCAATCACCTGTCCTTGAAGTCAATGGTTCTGTGTATTTAAGTCTGTGCTGGTATCTGTTCTTTGTCAGATTGTGACCGTTTTCTGTCTGTTCCTGCCTGTGTGAGTTCTGCCCCCTGTGATTTGTAAGTTTTACTGTGTTTACCTGGACCTGTTTCTGCTCGACGTTTCGGATTTGGTTGCCCTGTGGATCTCTGGCTTTGACCCTGTTTGTACTCTGTTTTTGACCAATCTTTTGCCTTACGTCTTGGAATTGTTTGCTCTCTGCACATCTGGATTTGACCTTGGACTGGACACTGTTTCTGAGATTGATTTTTGTTTTTTGAATAAATCTTATTTTACCCAGTGGGTCTGCGATTGGGTCTTGGTCCGTCAAACCCTCACACATATAAAACGCCTTATAATGCTTTTTTTTTTAAAAATATTTTCCTATCTTTAATTAGAAATTAAATGTATGTATAATGCATTCTTGCATCACTGCATGCATTAAAAGAAAGAAAAAAAAAAATATATTGCACCCTTACGTTTCTCTGTGGTGTACCATGGTCTGTTGCTGTGATGACTACATCATATGTGTCCTGTGTCTCCCGATCCAGCTCTCCAATGGCCAGTAAAGCCCCATTCTTAAAGAGAAGAGACAATTATAAAATGATCAGTGTGTGATCAACCCATAAACACCACATATTCTTAAGGCAGAATGCAGCTGGAGATGATACCCAAACTGTCATGTTTCCACACCCAGTTCAGCAGACACACTACCGGTTACTGCTTATCTCTCTTCTTTATTTGCTGACCATGTCAGCAGGAACACATCACACATGAACGTCCAGGTTTTAACAAAAAACACAGTCAGCAGTCAGTCTTTACCTGGGCTCGAAAAGAAGTGCGACAAAGTGAGAAGCAGCTGCAATATTGTGCACCAGTGATGCTACCTTCCCTGAATAACAAAATTCTTGCATCCTGAGTGCAATTATATGAGGGCACAGAGGAGTTTTGAACTGGTAGAAGATAATGTAGAAGATAGAGTCTGTCCCATAGATCTGCTGAAACATTAGCATGAGAATGGGGCGATGCTTTGTGTTGGGACCTCTCCTACAGTGTAACAAGGGGTCTCATGTGACCCACTCAAACCTAGACCGCTACTCAGTCCAGAGGTGTGGCAAGACCTATTGGAACTGATGGACAAGTTAGCAAATGTTTTGTCCGGTCTTTTAAGTAAAGTGGACCTGACTGAGATTTACATCATGGAGCCAGGCAGAATCATTCAACGAAGGCCTGACCAAATACCTGACGACAAGAGCAGTATAAAAGGGCGTAAGTGAAGTCCTGGAGGTGGGAATGATTAAGAAGTTGTTAGTTCCTGATATCAGCCTGTACTTCTAATCCAAAAAATGGTTGGGTCAGTATGGTTATGTCTGTAGGACATTAAATAAATGAAGCCACTTCAGTATTTTTTTTTTTTACAGACAAGGGTACTGGAATATCTATTTCCATGTAACCTTCTCATCGTGTGGTGCATGACATCAGAACTGCTCTTGACTGATTTGAAAGGCTCATGCTCAAAGCTGAGTATGCTCCTACATATTTAGATAATTCACAAAAAAAACGTCAGAATGTACATTGCCCAACTAATGCACTAGAGGTGACTTTGTCAATTCTCACAGGACTGACTTACGTTAGAGCCCCCATCGTGGTTCAGTGGAGTTTCTAGGAGTGGAGAACAATCTATGAGCTGAAAGTAACCTGATATCTGAGGATTATCCTTCTGACTTCTTCATGAACATGAAGAAACCATCAGAAATCACTTAGGAGTACTCAACCTCTGGAAAAAAAACAACACTGCAATCAACTGAACCCTCGAGAAATCAAAAAGTTATCTCTGAGGAAAACATGCTATCCTGATAACCAACCATCAACTTTAATGGCAAATATACATGAACTGCAGAGGATGTGACTTCTCTATGTCTGACACTCAGGCTGACACATCCGCCTGACCAAAGTCCTTTTGAACCTAATTCGTGTTGCAGTATTTGTTTTGTGCCTATTCAATTTTGCCACAATTTTGGTAGAAACACTCACCTCTTCAAGGATGAAAAGATCACTGTGAGAGGAGGTTGTGATGGTGACTCTCCCATTTTCTCCAATGTCTTTGTCCATAGCAGAAATTACACAGACCTGTCCTGGCGATTCAGATGTGTACACGCCCTCTGAGATCTGGATGGGATCTGGGATGGGTAGGAATTCTGGGTTGTTGTCATTGACATCTAGAACAGTGAGGTTTATCTGAGCTGTGGAGCTCAGACCATCAGTTGGTTGGTCTATGGCCACCACCTGAAGAAGAATTGGGAAAACAGATGGGGCTGGTGCTTTAACTCTTGGTCGTAGGGTGAAAATGCTAATGCCATCCTCATTTGCTGAAGCTCATTTTAAGTGAGATATGCACGAAATAGAATGTTACTGAACATTGCTTCAAAATATACTATACCTCCATGATGTAGTTGTCCTTTGTTTCTCTGTCTAGTGTAATGTTGTCCTTTAGGGATATGATACCTTCCTTGTTTACACTGAAGGTGTCACTGGCCAGAAGAAACTGACCATTAGAGAATCCACCCTGAGGTAAAAGATGGCAGTACATAGCATAGTGAGATTTCTGATGCTAGTTTGTTGACCATCACAAGGAAGAATTGAGGACTTGTGTCACAATTACCTCATCCAAATCTGTGACAATGATTTGTAACACAGATGTATCCTTTGGGGAATTTTCCGGAACCATTGTTGTATACTGAATCCGGTCGAACTCTGGTTGGTTGTCATTGACATCCTGGATGGTGACTGACACCACAGCATTGGCTGACTTAGTACTGTCATCTGACTGAACTGCCTGGACATCACAGAAACAAGAGGAGGATGAGCATTACTCACATTAAAACTATTCAGAGATTTAGTGCTCAGTTGCTTAATATGAACTGTCCAATTAAATTTGATGTAAATAATCAATTTTATTCTTATTTACTATGCAACTTTATTTTGAACTTAAGTTTATTTAATATTTGTCACCTTTATATCAAGAGTGATCTGAGCTATTTCCTCTCTATCCAGTGCTGTTGTCACAGAGATGATCCCACTGTTTTGGTCAATGTCAAAGCTGCTTAGATACTCATTTGGAGTCACTAAAAAAGAAAGAAATCTACCAATCCATGCATTCTACATATCAGACAGTTAATTTTTGTAAAATGTATCTCAAGCCTTTTTGTAAAGTTTATCAGTTCAAAGTCTGATGTGATTAATTGGTTTGGGAATTTACAGAGCTTCCAAAGTATAGTGTGCTGCATCAGGGCTATATTTTATCTTGATGAGTATGATTTCCATTTGATGAAACTGTAGAAAATGTATGAAGTTATTGTTTCTCTTTTCCGTATTACCTCCAGCAATGCTGTAGACCACAGGCTGGTTAATGCCTTTGTCTCCATCTTGAGCTTTAATGGCCTCTGGGGTGACTGTTGGTAAAGGGCCAGTCTGGTAATGAAGATTAATTTTATATTTAAATTTCTGCATCATATGTACATTTAAACTGTTTGAAAACAACTCAAAAGAGTTGTTCCATTCCTAATTCATCAAACAATGTTATGGTTTTTAACTGGCCCAATACTGGAATGCACTTTCAGTACCCAACCATGCACAATGAATCCCACCACAGGGCCTGTGAACTGTTAACGTCCATCATGTGCTAGGTCACCAAACTCATTACTGAAGAACTATTACAGAATGTAAGGAAATTCGGGGAAGAGCTGTTTAGTTAACCCATGCAATGTTCAAATAAAATGTTCATTTTCCTCTTTCAAAACATGCCCTCCCGTTTTATTACCTCACTCTAGATTATTTTTTGAAATATGGAGGTTTATTTTGGATCCAGAGAGGCTTGCAGACAATGTAAGCTAAAAATGAACACTTAAATTCAGTTAAAGGCAGTTAGAGCCAGTAGTCACAAAACAAATCCAGTGCGATTGTAGTGAAAGGCCAACTTAAAAAGAGATAAAAATTTTTTAAATAAAAGGTTAGCTTGGGAATGTGCATATTTTTGGAATGCACAAAATGATCTTTAGAATGTTTTAAGCTACAATAAAAATATCAGGTCTTTAGGATTCTGTTGTTTGACAGGATAGTGGGATTTGATAGCCCTTTCTCCAAATATGGTGAACACTCTGGATCTCAGTGGGGACAAAAGAATACTGAGAACAGCTTTTATATTTTTGGACAGGTTAATGAATATAAGGAAAATGAATGGTGGCAACCCAAGACAGATCCCCAGAAAATACCCGTTGTAATTTTATTTTATTTCAAATGGAGTGACCATTGTTTCACATGGGTAAGATAAGTACAATTTTACATTTTAAAATTTAAAGTTCAACTGAAGTGTTTGATGTTTTGTTCATTAAACATTTTACTGGTACTTGCCTGTTCTTCTGGTATAGATGCCTCATACAGACTGTGATCAAAATAAGGGTTCAGATTGTCAATATCCCCCACTTCAATAATAACAGTAGCTGTATCAGTGAGACCTCCAACATCCTGTAGCATCCAGAGTAACAGAAATTCATTAAAGACACTGCAGCACATAGCTAAAAATAATAGGATTATTAAGTAAACCTGATTAGGAGTCCATACCTTGGCTTCCACAGTGAAGTTGTAGAAATTGACAGTGCTGTAGTTCAGCTGACTAATTAATCTAATGGTGCCATCACTTTCCATCTCAAATTCACTTGGAGCTGGTGGCTGTTCATAGATCAGAGGCATACAGAAATCATTCTTTAAACTTTCTCTATAAGTATTATTTGTAAATTAATGCCTTATACCAAATCATGATAAGGATTTCTACTAACATATGAAGAGCTTCCAACTGTTTTACAAATTTGTCAACAAATCATCAAACCCTTGCTTCTTTGATAAGTTGAATTAAGTGTCCTTGGGGGTGTGTATGAAATAATTTGCAGAGACACACATGAGGCAACAAATGACTTGTAATTCCTGATTCATTCTATGTCCAAAACTTCTTCAGAGTGCCACAGTTACTCTAAAATGTCAGGTTAAAAAAGCTCTACAAGAATTGTGTCCCGTTCTTGGAGGACCTAAATCTGCCCTTCTCCCAACATGGTATCCAGAGAAATCAGAACACAAAGCCGATTGTTAATGCCTGAAAATCAGTTCTCATATAGCAAACTGGGAGAGAGCAAAAAAGTACAAAATGGATACAAACGCGTAATGTTTTGAGCAGGGGGTAGTAGCTTATATCGCAGCACACTGTCTTCATATGGGTCCGACGAGGTTCTCATGTTGAAACCACGACGAAAGACTACGAAACCTGTCATTTCTACTCAAGCAGGGCACGCTGCGGTGGTTCAGCAACAAGAGCTGATGCCCCCCTGCTCAGAATGTTGCAGTTTTGTACTTTTTTTTTCTCCCAAATAAGTCATGCACACATATCAGGCACCAGTTTTACCATCGGTTGGTGCGCGAAGCGTGCTATCAGGCACAGGTTTGCTATCGATTAAGGGTAGGTTTAGGGTTTGGGTGGGGTTAGGGTCAAGGTTGGATGTAGCTTCTTTTTAGCACCCCTGGTGGACCTGCTTGTTGTTGGTGGCGCTTGTCCAGAATTCGGTACATGTGAACCGATTTTCAGGGCATGAACAATTGTTACGTTTATTCTGATTTCTCAGGAGACCATGCTTCTTTTCGCCCTCATCTCTTAATTAGAGTTTACATTTTACCTGAGAAACATGTCACTCCCCGGAAACCACTATACTGGGTTTATTTTTTATGTATGTATGTATGTAAACATTTCTGTCACTCAAGAGAAGCTCAGAAACACCGCAGTAAAGCCTAACTCCATGATAACTCACCTTAATTGAATAAGTCACTACATTGTTAGGAGGTGTAGCATCAGCGTCCACAGCCTGAACTGTCAGCACAGCAGAATTCAAAGGCAACGTCTTGAGTGGACAAAAAAAGAAAAAAGAGAGAATTAAAATGTAGGGAATCCAGCAGATTCATCATACCAAAAATGAATGAGACTCATGACTTGAAATATGATATGAAATGTTTTTCATCATAAATGATGAGCACTTTACTCGCTGTATTGACATAAATTATTATTTTTCAATAAACTCTGTCACACTTACCTCATGTACTGTCATTCTGTATTCTTTGTTCAGAAAAGCTGGGGGATTGTCGTTTACATCAGAAACCAGAAGAGTCCGGGTATTTTGTTGCTAAAAAAAAGACACAAGGTTCCGTCAAGTGTCCATTTAATACGGCCATGAAATATAAAAACATTGACATATATTTTTACTCACCCCTGTATTCAAACATGAGATTGAATAATGGAGTGTTCCGGATGCCTGGAAATGATTTGCCAAATAGGAAAATGTGAATGTCATTACTCATAGCATATAATATTTGTTTATTTTATTTGTTTATTTCTCTTTCTCCAAAATGCTCTGAATGTTAAGACTATGTCTGCCTGAATGTAAATTACAATGTGAAGAAAATATAGGGAGGAGGAGAGGAACTGACCAACACATCAGCATCAAGGGGTTTTATGGTGCGTATTGTAGCAACCACATCCCCTGGAGTGTGATCCAATGTGAGAAATGACAAAGCAACATTTGACAAATATGGTTGAAGCTCCAAAACGTCCACTACTCGGATATCAGTGACTCTCTCAACTTCACCTGTTGGACAGTTGTTTTCGTTCACATGAGTTAAATAAAAATATATTTTGTATTACTTTTCAGACTGGGAAGCTTATTGACATTTATCTGTTTTTGATTGACCAATACTTGGCAGTAAACAGTGATTGAGCAGCCCAGCGATTTTCATTTATAAAGTAATCATTTACAGCGTCTTACAGATGTATGTTTGTTTAATATGCAATGTATTGTGTGGACTATAGCCCTGATTCTCAGTCATCAAGACTTATTTCTGATGTAGCATATTAAAATGCAGTACTTACTATGCTGATTATTCTTGAATTTTTTTTTACTCAGATACATCATATTAGCACTTCAATAAACAATCATTTTCATCTCACCTTCAAATCCCTCTGTGACAGCTCCTATGCTAACCTCACCTCCAGTTACACAATCAATTGTGGAAACACCTTGGTGGAACAAAAGACATCATGAAGATTTTTCTTTTTCACCAGAAATTCACACAAAACATAATAGTGCAAATTTATAAATAAGGCCACAAACTGCCCATTCTATTTCACCCTAAAGATGCTCTGTTTCAGGTCTGCAGTCTGAGGACTTCACAGGCCACCCTAGAACAGTAAACTCATCGTTGTGTCACTGGAACCATTTTCGGACAATATGTACACTTATCCTCAGAAATGGTATGTGATGTATCGCCCTGCTGGAAGTAACCCTATGACAAAAGCTAAAATGTAGCCAGGCGATATCAGGGGACCAAACAAGTCCCTGAGCATTTTCCCGGATTTAGTATCTGGCACTGGGGTATAGTAAAATATAAAACATTGCATGAAGTTCAGCTTAAGGTCAAAATTTGTCAAGACAAGACTTGTGAAAGCAAAAGGCATGAAACTGATTGTAATGGAAAATGTATTCAGTGATGAAGGAACTATATCGAAAATGAACTGGTATTTTGGAAAGTTTTTTCAGTTTTTCTTTCAGCATTAATCACCCTCATATGTCATATCACCATAAAATCGTTCGGTCTGAGCAATGTACTCACCAACTGCATTACTCCAAATATTCTGTGCACACAAGCACCATATAATGAGCGAAAAACAGAATATATGGATTGTCTTCATCTTTTCAAAGACCCTTTAAAAAACCCATTAATGAAAGATCTTCTGTGCTCCACTCTTCCCACCATGGAAATGTGGAATGCTGACATGGGCTGCACTTCGGAAGTTCTCCACTCAACCTTTGCCAGACAAAGTTTTATGACTTTTTGCATACAGACAGTACAGATAACAAACATACATTAGAGGTGTAAACATATCCAAATATTACATGAAAATAGTACAAGGTAATACAAGGTAAATTTTTGGGAACATACAAACTCATAGCTTTTTGGGGGAGAAAGGTGGATTTTGTGGAAGGCTTGATTGCCTGACGTGTCAGGGTTTTAGGGTTGTCTCTGAAAACATTCAGGGCGGCGGTTAGTTTACAGTTTGCCTTGTGACTCTCTACTGTTGTCTCTTTGTGTACGAGCTTTAACCCCACATCACTCCAAAGGGTCGAAATAACTATTCAAAATAACTATGCTTTGATAGATTGCTTTCAAAAGAGAATGTCTTAATGAGATTCAGCTTCACGCTGTGCCACAGCAGAAATAACCATGAAAAGTCTCACAGTAGCGTTATATGACTGTAAGCATAAATCAACTTTGACCATAACAGGTTTGGAAGCATATTAATTTTTGTTATGAATAAAAAGTTACATAAAGATATTAATTGTATGTGTAAAAAAGAATGATCAGTTATTGCACTAACAGCTTTATTATGTCATATTTTATTATGGTATTAGCAGTTATTACACAATTGGCCATTACTATATTTTAGGTCTCTACACCAAGCCCAAAATGTAATAACCTGCCCAAGATGTAAAGAGGTATTATACTAGGTCCTAGATGTAATTCCTGCCCATAGTATAGTAAGTTATTACATGTTGGGTGTTATTACATTTTGGGCCTTCATAGAGAAAACTCTTATTTACTCATTTTGTCTACCACTTAATATACAGAGGATTCTGGAAAAAAAATTTAAACTTGTCAACAGTTTCAATACACCAAATCCTCCCAAATGTTATAAACATTCCTTATCATATGAATGGATAATAAGATCACAGAGGCTCAGTCGTCAAAACTCAGCTGGACAGATGATTGTTCTAAACACTTTTCTGTCCAACAGATTTTAAATCTAGTTTTGAAATGACTTTGAACTTCAGTCAAAAGTTTATGTTGAGACACTCCCTCCTGACAAACAGAAACTAAATGCAGCTCCATTCCGGTAAATTGATATTATACAGTTAACAGTCAGTACATCAGTAACTATATAATCAATGAACTTTGATCAGCTAGTGTCCCCCAGAGGCCTCATTCAATAGACTGTCATTGTGCTGGTCACTGTGTGGTGTCTGCTGGTCATGCATGGTATTATGGAAGTTGGTACCATATCAGGGAAAATTAAAAAGTCATTTTAATATGTAATATGTATACATGTATGTACCAGTTTTTCAGTTAAGGTATACCTATAAACAGAAATAATAGAGACACACGTACAAAACTGTGTAAATTATCATATGTTTAGCAAAAGTAGCAATGGGCTTCAGTAGCAAGGCCCAAAGTGTAACCTTTACTTCAGTCAAAGCCTTTTCTTGCAGTCTAGTTGAAACACCTTACAGTTTTAAAGTATAAGTACCAACTGTAATGTTGACTAATTGTAATTGCAGTCACGTGAGTGGTTAAGCCATTTAGAGATAAAGGATTACTGGAACCTCCGTAATAGTGTTGTAACAGCTTTAACAGCCAATCTCTTCCTGGAACTCTTTATTACACAGACCAGCATCTCAACTCAACCTCCGAACCAGAGGAGGGCACTATTACGTTCATTTTCCCCATCACTGTCTCAGTGCACTGGTCCATACATCAAAGAGATGGGTGTACTTCAGTGATACACCAGCAGCTTTTCCCGCATCATACTTCATACCCATCTGTCCCATTTAAGGATTTATTAAGCTCAAACCCTCCAGAACATCAAAGGACTCAGAGCAAGCTAAGATATCAAATATCCACTGACTATATAATGTACCTTGGAAAGGTATTCTCACACACTTTCAAATTTTGTTGTCTTACGCAGAGGTCTCAAAGCCATTTCTGAACCATTTTCTCCTCATCCTCAAAGCAGAATAAAAATATGGTATGGTGTTTTGTCCCCAAGCCTTGTGGAGGGGCTTAGAGGACCAACAGAATTATCAGACAACATAGAGGAGATTGGGAAAAGAAGACCACAGTGGAGAGAAGGAAATACAAAGTCGGTTTAATGTCTATTTATACTATTTACAAAGCAGCAACTATATGTACAACAGCTGACACTGACAAAACAGAACAGAACAGGCTGTGAATGTTGACCCTTCCAAAGGAAAGAAAATAATAAAAACAGTGTAATAAGTGTGGGTGAAGCATGTTAGAGTCAAATTTTGATTTATAAAAGAAAACGTCTAATTGTGCACTTTCTCAGGTAGGAAATTCCAATGAGATTATATGATATACTCACTCCAGACCCACTGGAGAAAAGTTAGGACCATGGAGTTTCTTTAGGTAACAGTAGAAAAAAGTTTTTTTTCTTTTTCCCTGACTTTCTCACTTTATTTTTTCTTTTCTCTCCTCTATCAAAAGCAACTGAAAATACAGTGAACCACCTGAAATTAAAGAAAAAACGAATGAATTAAAATGGGTCCAGAAATAATATAATTGTTCACTTAGTCTGTCTAGATTGTTTGCTGGGGTTCCTGGAGATCTTCTCTGTCTGTCTTGCTGATTAACTTGCAGAACTGGAGAACTGAGAGAAATATCTTAACTCCGTTTTCTTGCCTCCCCTATGTCTTGTTCCTACATGGAGCAAGTCCATGGGTAAACAAAAACAATCAAACGAACGAACCAAAAACAAATGGAATTTCATAAAGAAAAATATGTCTACTTAATGACAACTGAAGGGAATTGGAGCTCTCACACATAAACTTACGCATAAGACACACAAAAAGACGAAAAAAAAGATGAAGATAAGATGAAAAAAAAAATAGAAATCGTGTTGAGGGCTATAACATGACCAGCATGTTTCAAAGTGCAGGAATGAGAGTTGACCTATTGCGCTAGAGGAGCTTTTTGTTGTTTGTTGATTTTTTTTTTCTGGTTCTCCTGAAATGAGTGCCATCCTCCCCTGATGCTCATTTTTCATTCTCAGTCCTTCAGAGAGACAGAAAAAATTTTTTAACTATAAGTGTAGATATGAATTATTCTAACTTCTAAGAATTGTAATCAGTACAGAACTCAAATATAATTCTTTCATTACATCAAAAACCTCTCAGACAAAAGCATATCTCAAAGGAGAAATATGATTTAAATTAGACTAGCAAGAATCTCTTGAACAAAAATGCACTACAAAATGAGTTTGGCTAAAATGTCCCAGTTGCTGTCGTTCTGACATTTACATTAGTTCTTTCCTCTTTTGAATTGTCTGCAATCCTCAGTCCTTTAGTAAGACAGAAAAAATTGAAATTCTAACTTCTAAATACTTCATACAAAAAATATATTAAAATATTTTCATAAATTCTATAAATATTTTTATCTGGAAGATTTTTCTTAAAATGTAAGTATTTATGAGATCAGGAACTTTTTGAATAAAAGCAGATTTCCAAATGAGATGTTTAACTCAAATTACCTGGTTGCTGTCTTTGCGTTTCTGAAATTAGTGACTTCTTCTTTTGAATCTCGTCTTCCAGTGTCAGCCCTTCAGAAACACAGAGATATTTTTTAAAAATGTAAGCATTCTAATACTACGGGCATGAACTGGACTTCCATTTGGTACATTTTTGCAGAAGTTTAATGATTCACTTGCACCAAGAACTTCCTGAATAAGAGCATATTTCCAAATGAGACGTTTGACTCTAATTACCTGGTTGCTGTCTTTACGTTTCTGAAATTAGTGACTTCTTCTTTTGAATCTCGTCTTCCACCATCAGTCCTTCAGAAACAGAGAGAGATTTTTTTTTAAAATGTAAGCATTCTAATACTACAGGCATGAACTGGACTTCCATTTGGTACATTTTTACAAAAGTTTAATGATTCAATTGTATCAAGAACTTCTTGAATAAGAGCATATTTCCAAATGAGACGTTTGACTCTAATTACCTGGTTGCTGTCTTTGCGTTTCTGAAATTAGTGACTTCTTCTTTTGAATCTCGTCTTCCACCATCAGTCCTTCAGAAACAGAGAGAGATTTTTTTTTAAAATGTAAGCATTCTAATACTACAGGCATGAACTGGACTTCCATTTGGTACATTTTTGCAGAAGTTTAATGACTCACTTGCACCAAGAACTTCTTGAATAAGAGCAGATTTCCAAATGAGATGTTTGACTCTAATTACCTGGTTGCTGTCTTTGCGTTTCTGAAATTAGTGACTTCTTCTTTTGAATCTCGTCTTCCAGTGACAGCCCTTCAGAAACACAGAGATATTTTTTAAAACGTAAGCATTCTAATACTACAGGCATGAACTGGACTTCCATTTGGTACATTTTTACAAAAGTTTAATGATTCAATTGTATCAAGAACTTCTTGAATAAGAGCATATTTTCAAATGAGACGTTTGACTCTAATTACCTGGTTGCTGTCTTCGCGTTTCTGAAATTAGTGACTTCTTCTTTTGAATCTCGTCTTCCACCATCAGTCCTTCAGAAACAGAGAGAGATTTTTTTTTAAAATGTAAGCATTCTAATACTACAGGCATGAACTGGACTTCCATTTGGTACATTTTTGCAAAAGTTTAATGATTCACTTGCACCAAGAACTTCTTGAATAAAAGCAGATTTCCAAATGAGATGTTTGACTCTAATTACCTGGTTGCTGTCTTTGCGTTTCTGAAATTAGTGACTTCTTCTTTTGAATCTCGTCTTCCAGTGACAGCCCTTCAGAAACACAGAGATATTTTTTAAAACATAAGCATTCTAATACTACAGGCATGAACTGGACTTCCATTTGGTACATTTTTACAAAAGTTTAATGATTCAATTGTATCAAGAACTTCTTGAATAAGAGCATATTTCCAAATGAGACGTTTGACTCTAATTACCTGGTTGCTGTCTTTGCGTTTCTGAAATTAGTGACTTCTTCTTTTGAATCTCGTCTTCCACCATCAGCCCTTCAGAAACACAGAGATTTTTTTTTAAAAACATAAGCATTCTGATACTACAGGCATGAACTGGACTTCCATTTGGTACATTCCTGCAGAAGTTTAATGATTCAATTGTATCAAGAACTTCTTGAACAAGAGCAGATTTCACTTCTTGTTTAAACATCTCAGTTATCTGTTCCTTCTGGCTTCTCCTATTTGGACTGAAATGACTGAATCAGAGACAAAAAAAAACCAAGAGGCACATTTGAACATGGAAACCTGCTTCATCCTCTTACTTACTGGACATCTCTCTTCTAAATCAGTATTAACTCCCCTGTCTCAACTCATAGGCTGGTTATCAAGCCTTTTATGAGCCCTTACTGGATGTCTTTACTAGATGTGTTAAAGCAAAGCTGGAGGGTCAATGCACATGAAAAGAATTACTTTTGAACCACATCTTTCTGAGGGAGCTTTATGCAGTTGTTAACCCTGTGAGCGTGACTGAACAATGTCCAGAAATGGATTTGGATTTGTATAGATTAAATGTTGGTGGTTTTGTAAATTTTCAATTTTTTAAAAAAACTATAACACTATAACACTATGTTTTGTTGTTCACCCTTAATATCTAACATTAGTTGCAAACGATGTGTAACTGTGCACATTTTATTTCACTACAACAGTTTAGGAAAAGCTTAACAGTTTTCCTACATTTCAAATCACCTCCACATGCTTTATTCATCCTTACTGAAAATGGTCTTGTAACTACTGTCCTACTGGAATGACATGAACTTGGATTGATGACATCTTTTTTAAAGACTGTTTTCCTATCTATCCACTTTGGAATTCCCAATTACCTGCAAACTTGTAAGCCTCCCCTGTGGATGACAGTCATTTCTCTCAAGGTTGAATGTCAATATGTTGAATGCACCCTAGGTAGTAAAACTGCCCTCACAGTTATTTGCTGAATAATCTTTAGATTTAGGCAGCTGTCACTGCAACAAATATTACATGATGTGCCTCAACCAAAGCTGGCTTACAGCACAGAGCAGTACATGTCAAGTGACTGTACTAGAATTGCAGTCTCCCATTTTGTCGAAAAAATATTCCGGGGAACTAGTGTAGAAACCATTTTATAATATTAGCTATAACTTCTGTTGCAAATTTCTGCTCCTTTACATGCTACGGTTTGTGATGTAAAAATGAAACTAGTTTGCCTCGCTCCCTAGCATGGGACAGTTACACTGTAGAGTCACTCACCGTATTATGTAGAACAGCACACCAGCAATTAAGACCAGCACCAACACAACACTAACAACAGTTATGATTGGTTGGCCTGTGTCCCCTTCAATACCAAAGTCTAACTCTGTACCAAAGACTTCCTGTAGCCCTGCTTTCACAACCTCCTCCTCAGTCTGTAGCTTCCTGTAAGATTTATAACAGATAAGCCATTAGAAAAGAGCATCAGAAAGACAGTATTGTTAATATACTAAAAGACTACATTACATCGCAGGAGGATACCTGTGACACTGATGACAGTGGCTTTCAGTTAAAGAATAAGGCTTGATTCTCTATTCTCTCTGACAAAACAGGTTCTGAACTCTTACCTTTTCACCTCAGTGGCAGACATAACTATGTCGTCGGCATCCGTGGCAATTAAGTGGATGTATGTTTTGTCAGTTGTTTTGCTTTCATAACTGTGACCCTCTCTGATTGCATCTTTGCAACAGCTTACGCTAAGGATGGTCACATTCCAGCCCAAAGACTTACTCAGACATCTGAGAGAAACAGAGAATGGTTAAAACATCAACATCATGACATGAACATGAAGGGTATAGCCATGTGATTGTAGCCATTTTCCAAAGATACAATATGTTTCCAGATAACGATTCAGTTCAGCATTTGAATGTAAGAGGTTCCTTTGCATAATGCATGTTTTATGGATTTACAAAGGCTGGTCATTTTTTGTCTGTTTCAA
Source organism: Chanos chanos (assembly GCF_902362185.1). Lineage (NCBI taxonomy): Eukaryota > Metazoa > Chordata > Actinopteri > Gonorynchiformes > Chanidae > Chanos > Chanos chanos. The sequence continues at coordinate 9,497,087 of NC_044501.1, read as the reverse complement.
TTAGTTAGCAGTCTATATTATTTTAAAAAGCAAGAGTACAGTGACCCTAGACTAGACTTAGACAGTAGATTCTCAACAGCTGTTGTTATGCTGATGTTAACCTCATAAACAAAACATAGCTGACATATTTTGCCTCATTGAAGAATAACATTAGTCAACTATTCTGCTTTTTCATCAAGCCTTTTCTGGGACAACGGAAAGCTGAATAGAAGTTCTTGAGGGAAGTTTATAAATGTCCGCATGGTAATCACTCAGATCCTTCATATACTGTGCACATTACCTGGTTTCCTTCCTTCATAACAGAGACAAAAAATGGTATCTGTAGTTGATCTTTTTATAGTAACAAAGTTGTTCACAAACTGTCAAATGGTGCCTATTCATCAGTAGGTCTGACAATTGAATGGGGACCGTGATACATGATAAAGAGCTATACTGCTACGGAATCATTATCAAATCACATATGACATTACTTCTCATAGAACATTATCATACATTATCATATGTTTTGCTTACGATTGATGTGATAGATTTTTTGTATATATATTAGAGAAATAGAACAGTAAGTAGAAAAAACTAATCTCTGTAAAACATCAACATTCAGACTCACTCCTCTGAAGTGTGAGTTGTGTTTTGTGAGCAGGAACATATTCTTTGATACTACTGTTATTATCAATTCATTTCATCTTCAGTTTCAAGATTCACTTTCTTGGTTGCTTACAGCTGTCCACAAGTAACAACAGATTATTTCAAAGTGCTTATAACAGAGTCTAGTCTGGCAAGAAGCTAATTTTGACACCATAAAAATCACTGCAGCTCTGTTCACTGGCAATAACTGTGGTATTATTGATCATTTTGACTCACTCTTGCATCTCTGTGGTTTTCATCTCCACAGTGGTGATTGGTTGGTTGAGATGAATGACCACAATATTGCTCTTGGCAGCTGGCTCCACTGTCACCTGAAAATGCACAGTTGAAATAGTTTTTTTGTCATGCCTTACTTTTCCAGGAAAAGCATTCCATGTCAATACAAAATAATTCAGACAAACTGTAGGACTATTTTTCAATGTAAGGCTTTAAAAAAAGACAAGGATTTCCAAACAAATGACTGTTTTAACCAGTCGACAAAGGACTGAATGAACAAATAAGAGAGGGCACATCCACCTATCAGAAATTAGGTTGGCCACTTATGCATCTCTTTCTCAGTCTTTCTCTTCTCTCTTTCTTTCTTTAACTCACCTCCACTCTTGTGGTATCATATAATCCATGTTTATCTGTGGCTTTAACCACTATGGCCACCTGTCCAGCCTGCCCTTCCACAGATAACACATACACTTGACCAGAGGATGGTTCCACATCAAACAGAGTGCTGGGTTCCACCAGAGAGTACTTCAGCTCTGAACTCTCCCCAACATCAGGGTCTGTGGCCTGAAAAAATATGAATGGTGAGGGGTGGGATGTTTTGATTTATACATATAATAGCTGTATAACTAAACTGTGATTAGCTATGATTATAAAAAAAAAAAACTAAATATGCATACAAAAGATGATTTTTCTCTCTGGTGTTCATCGTCTATATTTGAGAAGCACCAGTTTGGTAAATTTTGAATATGTACCCAGATCCATGCAGTATAGTTGATACTAATGGCTGTATTGAGAATTGTTTTGGTTCAAAGTAAAACTGGTCAAAAGAGGAAAAGCATTCTTTTTGCCAGGCTCAAATTCTGTGCATGATGTCTGTTTTGTTTCAATGCCCAGAGCTGGTTCTGAATGGTACTTTGCATAACAAGGCAGAACCCTTAGACACGGCCTTAAATTGTCTGGACTGTGCTCTTCAGGAGGTGGATTCTGAATGTATATTATTATGTATATTATATTGAAATGAAATAATCTGGTTATTATTCAGAAACAACACTTAAGAGTGCGAAAACCCACAGTGGATGCGCTGTATATGTACATAACCAAAACTATGATAATCTACATAATGCAGTTAGATGCATTGCTTAGCTGCGGTAGTTTCTATAATTTTAGTGATACTGTAGTTTTTATTAAACAAATTTTTTCCAGTTTGCGCTGCCTACCTCCACTTGGACAACACGGAATTTGGATGGAGAAATGTTGAAGATCGTGGCCTGGTAGCTGGCACTGACAAACAATGGGGTTTCATTCACGTTCTCTACCTGAACTGTCACCTATAGTGGAACAAAAGAAACAGACAGAGAGAAGTTACTCTTATGAATGCTCATTATAGTCTAGTAATCATCTTTAATTTCAATGTTACATGGAGGAGATGGAGAAATGTTTGAACATACTGTTGTTAGATCAGTATTGGGTGGGATCCTTGAGTCAGTCGCCTCCACAGTGAAGATGTACCTCTCCTGTATCTCCTTATCAAATGAAGCAAGACTTCTAATAGTCCCTGCTGCATCCACAGCAAATAGGTCTGTGTGTGAGGTAAGTGTGTAGTTGACGGTAACCTCAGGGCTTCCAGGTGATGCCTTGACCTTTCCCACTTCTGTGCCCTTTGGTTCATTCTCTTTCAGTGTGAAGCTGTAGATCTTTCTCTCAAAGGTCACAGACGTTTTTAGGTAGACCAAGACAGCAGCTGAGAAAAGACACCACAAACATATTAAAGTCATATACATTGGAAAGCTAAAGAATTTATACATTTAGACTGGAACGCTCAATGCTGATATTGCCTTTTGACTTTGTTATTTGTTCTAGTCTAGCTTTTTGACACCTCCTGCTGAAGTTCCTGAACGTTACACAAACCAAGTCTTAGTATCTGTAGCACAATTTCAGGTGAAAGTACACATGACAAATTTACATTATGACAAGTTTTAATTGTGAAAATTGTGACTTAGATTTGAGTCTAAGTCACATAGACCAAGCAGTTATTAAACTTGGAGCTGATTGACCACTTATGAATAAACAAGTTAAAACCTGTCGAGAATTGTGGTGGTGTTCCATGGTCTTGTGCTTCGACTGTTACTTGAAGCAGAGTGTCCTCCACTAGTTCTGTGAGGTCAGAGGTCAAGGTGATGTCTCCCGTTTTACCATCTATATCAAGCAGGGGGGAGCCTGTAATGAAACTGGGCAGAAACAATATTCATATTAATTTTTAAGATATGAATACACATAACACTCATTTTTGCCCTGCCAGTTCAACTTATATGTGGTTTAGCTGCAGTAAATTTACCACACAACACCTGTGTGGGTGACTTGGATACATACAAAGTCTGTCACCACTTCTTTTCCTCAGCCAGTTTACAAGTGTCTACACAGAACCATAGAGCACTGGTTCCCTTACGCATCTCACTGTTGCTAATCACTACTGAAGCACAATAACATGGAGCGTAAGCTCTCTGGCTGACCCTCACAGAATAGAACAAATTTTGTTCATCCAAACCAACTGGTAATGATTCAGAATGAGTGCTTCAACATTATTTTAAGGTTTAATCACCTCATTTAATATTATACCCACTTCAATTTTTTTCCATCTGTCTTCCCATGAATAGGCCACATAACATATTTGGTTGAACATATTATAGCTATCACCTTTCCGAAAGTGGACTGACCTGTATGTGATGAGCGCGTTGGTGTCGATGTCTTTATCTGTGGCAAACACAGTTAACACCAAGTGTCCTACACTGGCATCTTTTGCCAGAGTCCATATGGTGTAGTTGTTAGAACTGAACACTGGAGCATTGTCATTCACATCCTGGATGGTGACTGACACCACAGCATTGGCTGACTTAGTACTATCATCTGACTGAACTGCCTGCACATCACAGAAACAAGAGGAGGATGAGCATTACTCACATTAAAACTATTCAGAGATTTAGTATTCAGTTGTTTTACCATTAATATTTTCAGAAAACTCTCACAGTGTGATTTAACTTGATGTTAATAATCAACATTATTCTATTTTTACTGTTTTTGCTATGTTATTATATTTCGAGCATAAGTTTATATATTTTTATCACCTTTATATTAAGAGTGATCTGAGCTATTTCCTCTCTATCCAGTGCTGTTGTCACAGAGATGATCCCACTCTTCTGGTCAATGTCAAAGCTGCTTAGATACTCATTTGGAGTCACTAAAAAATAGAGAAATCTACTAATCCAATGCATTCTACATATGAGACAGTTAATCATTACAAAACAGATCTCAGGCCTGTAGGTAAAGTTTATCAGTTCAAAGGCTGCTGTGATTAACTAGTTTGGAAATTTCCAGAACTTGCATCCAAAGTACAGTGCATTACATCAGTGTTACAGATTCACTTGATGAACTGGATTTCCATTTGAAGAAAGTGTATGAGATGTAGAAAGTAATTGTTCTTCTTTTCTGTAGTACCTCCAGCAATGCTGTAGACCACAGACTGGTTAATGCCTTTGTCTCCATCTTGAGCTTTAATGGGCTCTGGAGTGACTGTTGGTAAAGGGCCAGTCTGAAAATGAAGAGGACTGATTAATTTACTGCTTTATTCTCTGCGTCATATTTACATTTGAAGCATTTGAAAACAACTTGAAAGGGCCGTTCTATTCCTAGTAAATCTAATAATGCCATAATTCTCAATTGGCCTAATTCTGAAATGCACTTTCAGTACCCGACTATGCAAAATGAATCCCACTATAGTGCCTGTGAACTGTCAATGTTGGTTACACGCTACGGCACCACACTCATTGCTGGAAAGAAGAGGAAGCAAAGGACATGAGAAATCTTAACGACTTTTCTTCTGGAATAGCTGCGTCATGAGCCAATGCAACATTAAACAAAACATTAAAACCCTGCCCCCTCCCAAGTTTTTTATTACAGCTACATTCTAAATTGTTTTTTTAAATGGACCGGTTTATCTAGAAAGGCTGCCAGGTGATATAAGGTAAAAACAAAGACTTCATTTTAAATCTATTATTTAGAGCCAGTTATCAGCAAAAATCAAATATGCTATAGTTGTTGGCTCAGAGGCCTACTTTCAGAGGCCTAAGGTGTCTTTTAAAATAGATAGCTATTTTTGATAGTATCAACATTTATATCATAAAATGCATATAATCATAATCCTTCCCCGAATAAGGTGGATTTCATTCAAGTTGCAGAATGTTTAAGTCTACTGTAAAAAATCAGGTCTTCATCGGTTTGTTGTTCCTCTAAGACACTGAGATGTCATACTGTTTTCTCTGAAAATATGGTGAACACTTTGATCTTGAAATAAACAAGACATAACTGAGACCAACTATCAGATTTTTAAAGAAGTTGATGAATACAAGGGAAAAGTAAAATGGCAACCCCAGACCAAAGCCCAGAAAATACCAAAAGAAATTTTGTTTGATTTCAGATGAAGTGACCAGAATGTCATGCTGCTGAGGTAAGTACAATTTTACAATTTACTTTAACTGAACTCTCAAATATGACTAAATATTATGATGTTAAGTACTTTATATTTTGTGTATTGTGCATGTCTAGCAGTACTCACCTGGTGTTCTGGTATAGATGCCTTATACAGACTGTGATCAAAATACGGGTCCAGATCAACATCCACTACTTCAATAATAACAGTAGCTGTATCAGTGAGACCTCCAACATCCTGTAGAATTCAGAGGAACAGAAATTCACTACAGACACTGAACATAGTTCAGTAGCACATAGTTAAATATGATGAGTATTAAGTAAATTATTCTGATTAGGAGTCCATACCTTGGCTTCCACAGTGAAGTTGTAGAAATTGACAATGTCGTAGTTCAGTGGACTGATTAATCTAATGGTGCCATCACTTTCCATCTCAAATTCACTTGGTGCTGGAGGCTGTTCATAGATCAGAGGAATTTAAGAGTCATTATTTAAATGTAATTAATTATAAAGTCATTATTTAAATTTAAATGGTTTGAATAATTTATTTATGTTCTTAAATGTAATTGCACGAAACAATGACTTATTCTAAATATGCTAGTAACATATTCTCTGAAACAGCCACTTGCAGTTACTGGAGCTCCCAGCATTTGCACAGATTTGACAAGTTAACAGAATTTTCATGCCTTGCAGTAAGTTGCAGTAAGTGTCCTTGTGACTGTGTATGAAATAATTTACTGAGGTGAAGATTAAGAAAGAAATATCTTGTAATTACTGATACATTCCACATCCAAAATTTTTTCAGAAGTTCAGAGTTGCTCCAAAATGCTCGTTAATAACCCTATAATAATGCTCTTCAGTTTGTGCTGTTTTGCTCTGGTCTCTTAATTAGGGTTTGCTTGGCCAGTCCTCAGAAACCACAATAGTTGATCAACATGATAGCCAGCAAGATTTCAACCCTTCTTGAAGATTTCTACAGATTTCTACAAGAGTCACATGACCTGGGCCATAAATCCAGTACTCTTCTCAGACATGCTCAGTCTTTGGGTAATATTTGATGTAAAGGTTTCATTGCTCTTTTTTTTTATTCATTTGTGTGTAAACATTTCTGTGACCTGGAAGGAACTCAGAGGTACCACAGTAAGAGTAACAATATGATGAAGACTTACCTTAATTGAATAATTCGCTACATTGTTAACAGTAGTAACATCAGCATCCTTAGCCTGGACTGTCAGTACAGCAGTATCCACAGGATATGACTTGGATGACCAAAAAAAAAACCCCCAAACAAACCCAAAAATAATAAAGTAAGAGGATGTCTCTGCATATTCTTCATTTCCAGAATTAAAAGAGACTTGGGATATGACGTGTTTTTCATCATAAATGACAGATAGGTTGTTCTCTGTATTGTCACAAGTTGTTATTATTTAGTAAACTCTCACCTCCTGAAGTGTGACTCTGTACTCTTTCTCCACAAACTTTGGAGGATTGTCATTTATGTCAGAAACTAGGAGAGTCCGGGTATTTTGTTTCTAAACAAAGACACAAGGCTCAGTGAAGTGTCCATTTAACACAGTCATAAAATATAAAAACATCTACATATCTTTCCACTTACCCCTGTATTCACACATGTGATTGAATATTGAAGATGTCCATCCTCCGCCTGGAAATAATTTGCCAAATAGGAGAGACGCAAATATCATTACTTGCAGACTAAAACATGAGGTTTTTATCTTTAATTTCTTTTTTCTCCAAAATCTTCTTTATGTAAAGATTGTGTCTGCTTGAATGCCAAACAGAATATGAAGAGAATGTGGGGAGAGATTAACTGACCAACACATCAGCATCAAGGGGTTTTATGGTGCGTATTGTAGCAACGACATCCCCCGGAGTGTGATCCAATGTCAGAAATGACTCATTAGTAAGAGGAAAATATTGCTGAAGCTCCAAAATGTCTCCTGCTTGGATGCCAGTGATTCTCTCAACATCACCTGTTGGACAGTTGGTTTTATTCACAAGAGTTAAATGGGGTTATGTTTCATATTATTCCTTTTCATATTGAGACGCTGATCTACATTTAGCTGTCTTTTTACTGACCAGTACAACCAACTGGTGTACACCAGTACACTGACAGGAGATTAATATTTTTCATTCATAAAGTAATCATTTACAGAGTCTTACAGATGTTCACAGTGTGTTTGTTTAATATGTAATGTATTGTGTGGACTATGCCCCTGATTCTCTGTAACCAAGATTTTTTGTAATTTCCAGCGTGACATATTAACATGTAGTCTGTTTTTACTGTGCTGATCACTGATTTTTGATTCAGATAAGTCATATTAATTCTTAAAAACACAATTTGAACCTCACCTTCATATCCTTCTGTAACACCTCCCACCACAGCATCGCTTCCATTTATACAATTAATTGCAGAAACACCTTGGTGGAAAAAAGTTAATGAAGAAAATTTTTCTTTGTCACCAGAAAATTGACATAAAACAGGACAAAATGTTGCAAATTTGAAATTAATGCTAGTATATATATATATAAAAATAGAAAATATATAAAATAGAATGGCATATATATATATATATGCCATTCTATTTTATTCTATTCCGTTGTATTCTTTTCTATTCTGTTTATCCTCAGCTATGGCATTTGGTGTATTATTCTCTTAGATGTAACCCTGTGACAAAACTCCCCAAAGTGCCTAAACTCCCCTGTCATTGGGTCATTCAGACAGTGATCTCTGTCAAGCTGCTATCATTTCTTTATTGTAAAAAGCTCTACACAAATCAACTTGAATTTGAACAAAAGGGTCACAGTGTTCCCAGGCAGTATCAGGGGACCTAACATGTTCCTAGACATTGTTTCTTTTGCCTGTTAGTGGATCACTTGTTAGCGGGTGTCAGTCTTGCCATTTTACTTCGACCTCTCTCATTTATGAGCTGTTTTCCCCCCTAAGCACCTGCCTGTTCTTTATTACATTCTTAAAAAACAACAAGACACTGGCAAACGTAAAAGGCATAGTAAACTGTGAAACACAGCATGGAGTCCATTTTAAGGTCAAGATTTAACAAAGGGAGATTTTTCTGAAAGCAGTAGATTTGTGAAAGCAGAAGTCATGAAACTGAGTGAAATGGTAAAGGTGTATTCCGTGATGAAGGAACTATATTGAAAATGTTTTTTTCCTCTTTCAGTCTTTATCATCCACATTTTTTCCGAAGATACAATAGTCTAGATCCGATAAGGGCACTTACCAACTGGATTGCCCCAAACATTCTGATTACACAAACAGCAAAAAACGGACAAAAAGCAGAAAACGTGGATTTTCTTCATTTTTTCAAAGATTCTTTAAAAATCCAGAAAGGAGAGATCCGTGTTCCATTGTTCTCACCACAGAAATGCTGAGTGTTTGCATGGGCCACACCTTGTAAAACCACTCGACCTTTGACAACGTTTTATGGCTTTTCTGGATACAGTTGTATGTTTGAGGTGTCAACATCCACATATTTCATCAGAATGTACTACAAAATAAATCTTATAGTGAATGTACAAACACAGTTTTTCAGGGAGAAATTTAGATTTTGTGGAACCTTTTATTGCCTGGTATGTCAGGGTTATTGGATCCTCTTGAAAAAAAGCAGGTCTGTGGTTAGTTTATAGTTCACTTTGTGACTTTCTGCCATTGTCTCCTTGTGCATGACCCTTAATCCCACATCACCCCAATAACTCACAATAACTATTCAGAGCATCTCCAAGGTATGAGCATGATAAACAGATGGTGGAGACCTACATGTGACCAAAATATGTACACTTTGACAAACCACTTTCAAAAGACAATATCTTATTGAGATTCCTGTACATGTTGTACCTCAGCATAGACAATGTTGTAAGCCACACTTTAGTATTTTATGACTCTAAGCATAGACTTTGGCCGTCCGCTGCCCTCCTTATCACTGCCTGCCTTATTCATGTAAGTAAAACAGAACACCTGTCTCACAGCTTCACCACTTTGAACTCTTTAAAACACATTCTATCATTTGCACATCTCACATCCCAGCTTTTGTACCTGTGCGTTAATCTTGTGAGGGAGCTTAATTTCGGTCTAACCACTCGTAAGCCAGCATGTGCTGCTGGTTCAAACTGGTGTGACTCATTTAACCAGCACTACAATATTCTTTACCAATCTTATCTAATATTGAGGCCTGCTATGAAAGGAGTTGCAGAAGGAATTTTTTTTATCAGGAAACTAAGGACTTGTCACACTTCTGTCTCTTCCTCAACATCTGATGGCCAAACAGAGCCCAGGTTTACCCGATTACATCTAATGACCTGTGTCCTTAATTATTGTTTGCACCTGTCCACAGTTTGTTTCCCACTGTGTCTCTGTGCATGTATACCCTGTGTTTTCCTGTGTGCCCTTGTAGAGTCTTTCACCTCCTGGTTGTACTGAGCCATGACTACTTCTCGTTCTTGTTTAATTTCCTTGTTCCTTGTTCTTAGTTCTTTGTTCAGCCTTGTTCCTTGTTTCGCATCATTTCCTGTTGAGCCTTGTTCTTTGTTGGCCTTGTTTAGCCTCACATCCCATTAGTCTCCTTGCCCCCCATTAGCACCCTAGTTTCCTGTTAGCTTCCATATTCGTGTGTATTGACCTTAACCTGTTACCTGTCTTTAGATTTTGTTTAGTTCCCAGTAGCCTGTGTGTTGTACAATAGGCACTGCCTGTCTTTGACTTCGCGGCTGGATCGCTATTTGGATTGAAACTTTTGACTGCACTTGTGCTCAGTCTCTCTCACAGTTTGTGACGGGATCAAGCCTATTGTCAGAAATTCCATCCATTCAAAGATGTGAAATATTACAGGTTCACTTTTGAATGCTTAAACTTTCTACATTAAGAATGAGTAAAAGATTCATTAAACTGTCATGTTAAATGTGTTAACTATTTATGTCTTGAGGGGTTTTATGTAAACATGTGCAATTTCAGTATCACCAATTGTATTTATTCAATTTTACTGCTGACCAGAAAAAATGCTGGTAATAGCAGAATATCAGTTAATTTGCTGAATGAGTAGATACATTTGAGAATGGCTCTTTGCTTCATGGAGAACAAAAATAAGCCAACTTATTGGCTTTGGTGATGCTGATGTTGTCTTTCATGCATTTGTCTGTGTGTGTAATTTCACAAAACCTGAACATATTTATTGTGTGTGTGGTCACTGGTTACCTGACAATTCAAAATTGTGTTCTGAGCAAAATCTATTGTACACAGGGCTTTTCAAGCCCTGAAACACTTTTGGACTAAATAATCAGAAGCTTCATTTGGTGGTGTATTACATGGTCAACCTAGCAGGGTCAATATTTAAATCACTTGTTAGATTTGTTTTAATCATCAACACTCTCCAAATGAATTTGCACTTTAATGTAGACATTTTTACATTTACAACTAAAGATGCCTGTATCTCTAATCGGTCAAAGCACTCTAAAAATTGTCTTATGGTCTTGCCCCTTAAAGTGTAGCATAGTGGCTTCTTTTAATCATATTTGTGACTAGATGTCAAGGTGATGTCTCCATTCTCAGCACTGAAGGCAAAAGGGGTCACGTAACCATAGCCAAAGACCAACTGAGATTGCGGAGCATTTTTGAAGCCTCAGGTCCCACCTGGGACAAATTGTTAAAAGTATCATTTCCTCTTCATTACTGAATCTAATATTAAAATATGCTGTAACAATATACCCATGATAGAAAAATACAGCACTCTCATGATGTATATAAATTTAGTAATTAGTGTAAGTATGTTTCTTCTCTGAGTATAATATCACATTTGAATGTGTTTTAAACTGTTTACCTTTTATGTATAACTTGATACAGAAAACATTTCTGAAAATGAAATGTTTAAGTAACAGCCTAATCTTTTATTATGAACAAATCACAAATCCAAAGCCACAGTCAATGAACAGTCAAGGAAACACCAACACCGGCAGTGATATAATACTAGTCAGCTTTAATTACTATACATATATAATTATTTACAAAAACAGACTTTGGTGGTGAGCCAGGCCAAAATAACAAGCAAAATACCTCTAACTTAAGGGAAATGACATCACCTATCCAAAAGAATACCAAAAGAAAGACCAATCCACTTCCCTCCCTAGCTAACATAAACAGGAGAAAATACATTCAAACTGAAACGGCACCCGCTCCCTACGAGTGCTGACTAAGAAGACATTTGGAGATAAAGCATTACTGGAACCTCGGTCACAGTGTGTATTACACCAGCTTTAACAGCCAAGCTCTTCCCAGAACTCTTTTTATTACGCAGATTTACAGCTCAACTCGGCCTCCCAACCACAGGAGGGCACTATTCATACACATCTCATCCATCACGGTCTCAGTGCAATGGTCCATACATCAAAGCGATAGGCTATCCCATCTAAAGACTTTTAAAGCGCAAACTGCATCAGCCTGCTTTGCATCAGTGAGTCCAGAGTAAGCTTCAAGGTACTGTATCAGAGCCAGTACTTTTTGAAGTGCAAGGATGGGAGTTGACCTTTTGTGTAGGACCACATTGTGTTCCTTATACAAACTGTTTTTCTAGTTCTTCTGAAATGAATGTCATCCTCCTTTGATGCTCACATTTCCCTCACATTTCAGTCCTTTAGAGAGAGAGAGAAAAAAATCAAATGGTAATTGTAGATATGAATGACGCTGTAACCTGAAAGAATTGTCCTTAATACAGAAATCAAAAATAACTGTTTCATAACACCAGGAACTCAAACAACAGTATATCTCATATGAGAAACATAACTCACATTCCCTGTGTGATCCTTGTGTTGCTCAGATCACTGCCTTCCTGATTTGTTTTGCACCCTAAGTCCTAAAAAACACAAACAAATTGAAAAAATAATAACCCTCATGTACCCTAGACATGGATTGCACTTTAAATGAAAGATACTGATGAAATTCAAGGACTTTATTACATATAGAACCTCATAAACAAAAGTGCATTTCAAAATAAATTAAGCTCAAATTACCTGGTTGTTGCCTGTGCTCCGGAAAGAATACATGTCCTCTTTTGAGTTTCGCCTTCTCTGCTCAGCTCTTCAGAAAGATAAATACAATGAAAAACTGTAACCTCTTAATTCTCTTGGCATGAATTGTACATTTAACTGAAAGATTTTCCAATCATTTAAAAGGACTTTATTACACCAAGATCCACTTGAGTGAAAGTGCATTTCAAAACGAGGAGCTTAGCACAAATTACCCAGGTGTCCAATTTCGATGCTTAATCCTGCAGAAAGACAAACAAATTAAAAAATTATAACCCTCGGATTCTCTGCACATCAAGATTTCAAATATTCAAGGCATACATTACACTTTAACCCACACTTTCCTAAAATGTGATGATTTTATTACACAAGGTTCTTTAACAAATGGAATTTTAAATTTATTTGGCACATTTAAACACATTCTGCCTGAAAGACAAATTTATGATCTATAGTTAATAATTTCATTATGCTGCAGAGTGATATCAACATCTCTCTGCAGCATAATGACATTATTAACTATAGACTAGACTACATTTTCTACTTGCGTTGTGAGGCATTGTATCTGATGGCCATAAGACAGGTACATCAAACCTGAATCGGCATACACAGTGCAGCCAAACACTAGGCTAAAAGAGATAGTATAGACCTAAACATAAATGCTACTATTTTGTTAAAGTTCACCATTAAGATGTGAAGGATGCATCATTTGTGTGTGTGAGTGAGTGAGAGAGAGAGAGAGAGAGAGAGAGAGAGAGAGAGAGAGAGAGAGAGTGAGAGTTCATGTCTTTAATGAAGGGGTACTTGTTTTGCTGCTATTCAACAATAAAGAATACTGTATTGCCTTTTTATTTAGTAGCCAGACACTATTAGGCTAAAATACAATAGGATGTGCCTTGCAATCAATGTATGATGCTAACGTTTGGGGAAACAGCCAAAAAGCGAAAGAGTGAATGCTGTTCACTTTGTTGTGGCCTGCGGTGACTCGTGTAAAACCTTGTTGTCTACACGAGTGTCTGTCCTTTTTGAAACGTGCACCAAATGAAGAAACATTCTCTCTTATGCTATGATGTGGATGCCAGCCTATACAGGCTAAAGTTAGCAGTTAGCAGTTTTAACGCATATTTCTGCGTTAAAACTGAGCATCATTGAAAATGTTTTGTAACTACGGTCCTGCTGGAAGGAAACTAATTTGCATTGGTGACAGCTTAGTTCAGCTTAATACTCAGGTTTTCCAGTGATAAATGTCAGTATGTCAATGATATACGATGTAGTAGAACTGCCCTCACATTCATTTGCTGAATAATCCTTAGATTCCACACCTAACAAGGCATCATGCATTCAAATATATACTATAAGTAACCTTATAAAATTCCTGTCCTTGGAATGCTGTAGCTTGTAAGCTAATAACGAGACGAGTTTGCTTTGCTTCCCGGCATGGGATGGTTACACTGTTCAGTCACTTACCGTACTATGATGACCACTAGCCCAATTAAGGCCAGTGCAGATACAACACTGATAGTGATTATGATTGGTTGGCTGATGCCTGTGTTTCCATCCTCTTCAATACCAAAGTCTAAACCAGGACCAAACACTTCCTGTAGCCCTGCTTTCACAACCTCCTCCTCAGTCTGTAGCTTCCTGTAAGATTTATAACAGGTGAGCTATTAGAAAAGACCACCAGAAAGACAGTATTGTTAATATACTAAAGGTCTCCATTACACTGCAGGAGGATACCAGTGAGACTGATAATAGTGGCTTTAAGTTAAAGAATAAGGTTTGATTCTTTATTCTCTCTGACAAAACAGGTTCTTACCTTTTCACCTCAGTGGCAGATACAACTATGTCGCTGGCATCCGTGGCGATTAGACTGACATATGTTTTGGTAACAGTGTTGGGTTTCTGAGGGTGACTCTGTGTGCCTGCTTCTTTTCTACCGCTTACACTGAGGATGATCACTTTCCAGCCCAAAGACTTACTCAGAGATCTGAGAGAAACAGACAATGGTTATGATATCTGAGAACCTTAGATAGCAACGCAATATACATGTTTCATGACACGAACATAAAGTTAATAGCCAAGTTCCCCAAACTAGTTAGTATGTTTCCAGAGACAATTCAGTTGTGAGCTTTCACATAACTGTATGTGATGCTCATCTTCATAATGCACCCACAAACATTGAAATTTTATTTTTGGCTGTTTCGGTCAGTTATCAGCCTATACTCACTGACCACTTTTTTTTTTTTAGAAACACCTACATTGTAGATGTATCCTGTAGGTTTACAGTTAGAGACTATGGCCCATCTGTTGGCATGGACATTCTTCCGGCCCTTCATCAGTGGTCAGTTTCTGACCACAGAACTGCCTTTAGCTGGATGTGAAAACCCCAGCAGTATAAATGCACCTGATCCACCCACACCAGTGAAACAGCCACTACCTATCACTACCATGTCAGTGTCGCTGCCATGTTGACACTGGTCTGCCACTCAAATAATACCTGCCCAACAGTAGTGCCGTGGCCTGACTCTGACTGTTGATAAACAGGGTACAGGTTGCCAGTCTAATTGTGCATAGCAGCAGATGGGGTACAATATGTAATCATAGAGCTATACAATGAACCTTTAAGGTAGGTATTCCTCGTAAAGTGGTTACTGAGGGTAGGTCCAAGGAAGGTGTTTCTAAAAAAGCTGTTGGAATGTGTTTACTTTGTTTATTTTTTTTAAAAAGGAGAGTGCATTGACCATCCAGTAATAGAGCAGATTCTCAGCTGTTGTTGTTATGCTGTTGCTAAGCTGCAAGATCTACCCTCATAACTGTGATTAAACAAACTAGAAAATCAAAAGTTAACAGTTTAACTAGTAAATAAACACAGCTAATATATTTTGTCTCACTGAAAGATAATTAGTTAACTATTCAGTTAACTAACTCAACTTGTCGTCAGGACTGATTTGGGAGAATGGAAGGCCGAATAGAATGGTTAGCTCTGTAGGATTCAGGCCTACATACCCGTGGTGATCACCCTCACACCGTTATATAATATATGCATTATCTGGTCTCCTTCCTTTCTAACACGGACAAACATTGCCATCACTGGCTGATCTTTTTATAACCGCAATGTTGTTCACATGTTTCTACGCACCAGTAGTGAACAAGTGAACTGAGATAGGTGACCGAGAACTATACTGCTGAGGGAACACGATTCCATTACACATAACATTACATACCATATAATCATATATTATCATATGTTTTGCCTAGAATTGATTACGTAAAGCCATCCAACGTATTTTTGACCATTTTGACTCACTCTTGCATCTCTGTGATTTTCGTCTCCACAGTGGTGACTGGCTGGTTGAGAGAGATGACCACAACATTGCCGCTGTCAGTGTTCTTCACTGTCACCTGTAGAAGCACAGTTGAAATACTTTTTGATGTTCCCTCATTGTACCGTAAAAGCTTTCAGCACCAAATTTCAATTAGCTACAAATTAAGGCTCTGAGAACCAGAGGAGACTCTCAACGTAATTGGCTCTTTTCATACCTCAGTAAAGGACTGGAAATGAATAAATAAGAGTGTTCACAACCACCCCTGAGATATTAGGTTTCCCAACCATGTACAGCTTTCATTCTCTTTCTCTCTCTCTTTCTCTTTCTCTCTCTCTCTTTAACTCACCTCCACTCTAGTGGTATCAAATAATCCATGTTTATCTGTGGCTTTAACCTCTATGGCCACCTGTCCAGACTGCCCTTCTACAGATACGACATAGACTTGACCAGAGGATGGTTCCACATCAAACAGAGTGCTGGGTTCCACCAGAGAGTACTCCAGCTCTGAACTCTCCCCAACATCAGGGTCTGTGGCCTGAAATAATATGAATGGTGAGCGGAATGTTTTGAGTGACATATAGAGGCCATATAACCAAGGTGCATTGATGAGTATAGAACAATTACATGTGAAAAATAAAAAAGATTATTCTTGGATAAAACAAATTATTTGGGATATATGTCATTCACCACATACCTCCACTTGAACAACAGGGAACTGGGGCGGAGCAGTGCTGAGGACCGTGGCCTGGTAGATGGCACTGCCAAACTTAGGGGCCTCATTCACATTCTCTACCAGAACTGTCACCTATGGTGGAACAAAAGAAACAGCATTGAACTCTTGTGAATGCTTATTACATTGCAATAATCATCTTCAGTTTCAATGTTAGATGGAGAAATGCTTGAACATACTGTTGTTTGATCAGTATTGGGTGGGATCCTTGAGTCAGTCGCCTCCACAGTGAGGATGTACCTCTCCTGTATCTCCTTATCAAATGAAGCAAGACTTCTAATAGTCCCTGCTGCATCCACAGCAAATAGGTCTGTGTTTGAGGTAAGGGTGTAATTGACAGTAACCTCAGGGCTTCCAGGTGATGCCTTGACCTTTCCCACTTCTGTGCCCTTTGGTTGATTCTCTTTCACTGTGAAGTTGTAGGTCTTCGTCTCAAAGGTCACAGACGTTTTGAGGTTGATCAAGACAGTAGCTGAGGAAGGACACCCCAAATTAATAAAAGTCATGTAAATGAGAAAACTAAAGAATGTATTCATTTAGACTGGAACTCTCATTGCTAATTCTGCCTTTTGACTTTATTATTTGTTGTTCTAACTCTAGCTCTTTGACACCTCCTGCTGAAGTTAGCATAGATTTTAGTCTAAGTCACATATACCGTGCAGTTATGAAAAGCGAAGCCAATTGACTCCTTATGAATAATTATATTAAAACCTGCTGAGAATTGTGGTGGTGTTCCGTGGTCTTGTGCCTTGACAGTGACATTAAACAGAGTGTCCTCCACTAGTTCTGTGAGGTCAGAGGTCAAGGTGATCTCTCCTGTTTTACCATCTACATCAAACACGGGGGAGCCTGTAATGAAACTGGGCAGAAACAATATTTGTATTAAATTCAAATATATGAATATGCATGATATTGACTTTTGCCCTGCCTGTTAAACTTGTATTTGGTGTAGTCACAGTAGATTTAGTTCACAACACCTGTGTGGGTGACATGGATATATGCAAAGTCTAGCACGACTTCTTCTCTTCAGCCATTTTACAAGTGTCTACACAGAACCATAGCACACTGGTTCCCTTGGGCATCTCACTGAATCACTACTCACTACTGAAGCACTATGACAGGAAGCATGACTTCTCTGGCGGACCCTCACAGAACAGAACAAATTATGTTCAGCCTGGAGTAATTCAGGATGAATGTTTCAATATTATTATAATGTTCAATCTTCTCTGTAGCAACATTTAACAATAATCTACATAAGAACAATTAGACCCACTTCCATGTTTTTTTCCATCTGTTTTCCCATGAATTTGGCAAATAATGTAGTTGGTTTTGTGTGTGTGTTAGTGTGTGTGTGTGTGTGTAAACAAAATCTCCCACAATTCAAATGTATGAATAAGGTAGTTAATATTTGTTTTGTGTATTGTAACCAGCTCTTGGTATTGGTATTTCAGTGCTTCTAAAATCAACAGTTCAAGAGTTGGACCATCTTTTGGTGGGATATGCTACACATTATGAATGTTTTAATATTATTTTAGGGGTTTAATCTTTGTTGTTGGCAGCATTTAACAAGAATCTACATAAGTGCAATTATACCCACACCCATGTTTTTTTTCTGTTTTCCTATAAATTGGACAAATAATTTATAATTTAATTATTAGTTTAGAGTGTGTGAAAACAAAATTGTCCACGATATAAATGTATTACAAAATACTTGTTAATGGAGAGAATAAGCACTTACAGGTTATTAGAAAGATATATGGAGATATATAAAGATATCTGAGATATGGGATGCCACTAGATAAATTCGCCTTTTTGGTTTAATCAATTAAATCTCTATAGTTACACTGCCACCTATTTCACAAAGCATAACAACACATTAGTGTCCTTAGGTCCTCCTCATGTACCCTGGGAGTACACTTCAAATAGTCCACTGACACACAAGGTCCCACCTCCACCACCAATGTATTAAAATTTATGTCCATAAGTCCATACTTTGTGTGTTGCAGATGTGAGGTCTCTGACAGTGTACTGACCTGTATGTGATGAGCGCATTGGTGCCGATGTCTTTATCTGTGGCAAACACAGTTAACACCAAGTGTCCTACACTGGCATCTTTTGCCAGAATCAGTGTGGTGTAGTTGTTAGAACTGAACACTGGAGCATTGTCGTTGACATCCTGGATGGTGACTGACACCACAGCATTGGCTGACTTAGCACTATCATCTGACTGAACTGCCTGGACATCACAGAAACAAGAGGAGGATGAGCAATACCGACACTAAAACTATTTAGAGATTTAGTATTCAGTATTTTACGATTAATATTTTCAAAAAACTCTCACGGTGTGATTTAACTCGATGCTAATCATCAAGATTATTTTATTTTTTTGCATTTTTACTATGTTACTTCATTTTGAGCATAAGTTGACTTGAATTTTGTCACCTTTATGTCAAGAGTGATGTGTGCTATTTCCTCTCTATCCAGTGCTGTTGTCACAGAGATGATCCCACTCTTCTGGTCAATGTCAAAGCTGCTTAGATACTCATTTGGAGTCACTAAAAAATAAATAATCCATACATTCTACATATCAAACAGTTAATCATTAAAAAACAGATCTCATGCCATTTGGTAAAGTTTGACAGTTCAAAGGCTGCTGTGATTAGCTGGATTGGAAATTTCCAGAACTTGCATCCTAAGTACAGTGCGCTACATCAGTGTTACAGATTCACTTGATGGACTGGATTTACATTTGAAGAAACTGTAGGAAATGTGGAAAGTAATTGTTCTTCTTTTCTGTAGTACCTCCAGCAATGCTGTAGACCACAGACTGGTTAATGCCTTTGTCTCCATCTTGAGCTTTAATGGCCTCTGGAGTGACTGTTGGTAAAGGGCCAGTCTGAAAATGAAGAGGACTGATTAATTTGCTGTTTAATTCTCTGCATCATATTTACATTTAAATCGTTTGAAAACAACTTGAAAAGGTTGTTCCACTCCTAGTAAATCTAATAATGTCATAGTTCTCAGTTAGCCTAATTTTGGAACGCACTTTCAGTATTCAACTAATGGTTGTGGACAAAGTATACAACTCCATTACTTGACTCAAAGTATAGATACTCCTGGTCAAATATTACGTTACTTGAGTTAAAATACTGGAGTACTTGCTTTTAAAAATACTTAAGTTTTCAAAAGTACATTTTCTATTTAATGTCAACGCACTGTTGTATTGTTGCCGCAATTCATTTACAGAACCTAATAACTCTGAAACAACCTACTGAATGCACTGACTTGCTTGTAGAACATGTAGAGTAAAAAGTTTGTGGAATATGCTAGAAAGCCTATAGAAAAACAATTAAATCGACTATAGGACAGCCATTGCCGTTTTCATTTTTTGTATTTAACACCCACCCACACACACACACAAACACACACACCCCACTCCCACAAAACAGCATGGCAATCTTCTGACACCTCCCTGGCAGTGTGTGTGCATCATCATCATCATGATTAAGCAAGTATACAAGTTCAGTGTTTAAAAAAGCGGAAATGAGAAACTGACCATGGAACATTTAGTGATAGTTTGTACATATATTTCTGAAAGGACTTTAGTCAGTAACGTTAACTCGGCATTTTCACTAGCTATTAGTATGCGTCAGCAGTGGATTCACACAGGATCCGGTGTTATGTTCCCACTGGTTTCCAAGCTAACTGGTTCCCGTACGCGTTCGCACACTGTGTTAACAGCAGTAACAACAGTAAAGGATGTAAGAACTCTTAAGTTCTTTTTTCTGAAAGAGCTGTGTTGTGAGCCAATGCAATATTTAACAAATATTCATTTTCATCTTCTGGGAAACCCAGTCCTCTCTCTCCCTCTTTTTTTCTACAATTACAACTACAATCTGAATAGTTTTTGAAATAGACAGGTTTATTTTGGAACTAAAAGGCTACTGGGTGACATAAGGTAAAAGCAAACATCTTATTTTAAACCATTTAGAGCCAGTAATCACCAAAAATCAAATACAATTGTTAGTACAAAGGCCTGCTTAAAAGGTGTCTTTACAAATAAAATGTTTTTTGGGTAGTATGTACATTTATATCATAAAATGCATATAATCACAATCCTTGCCCAAATAGGATGGATTTAACTTAAGTTAGAGAATGTTTAAGTCTACTGTAAACCCCCCCCCCCCCCCCCCCCCAAAAAAAACAGGTCTTTATCTTTCTGTTGTTCCTCTAAGATGTTTCCTCAAAGTATGACGAACACTTTGGATCTTAAAATAAACAAGAGATTACTGAGACCAACGCTCAGATTTTTACAGAGGTTAATGATTATAAGGGAAAAGTGTAATGGCAATCACAGACCCAGGCCCAGAAAATACCAAATGAAATTTTGTTTGATATCAAATGAAGTCACCAGAATGTTATGCAGTTGACGTAAGTACAATTTTACAATTGACTTTAAATTAATTCTCAAATATTACTAAAAATTATAGTATTAAGTATTTTATATTTGCACATAAACATGTTTAATGGTACTCACCTGGTTTTCTGGTATAGATGCCTCATACAGACTGTGATCAAAATAGGGGTTGAGATTGTCAGAGTCCTCCACTTCAATAATAACAGTAGCTGTATCAGTGAGACCTCCAACATCCTGTAGAATTCAGAGGAACAGAAATTCATTACAGACAATGAACACTGTTCAGTAGCACATAGTTAAATATGTGATCCATATTAAGTAAATCATTCTGATTAGGAGTCCATACCTTGGCTTCCACAGTGAAGTTGTAGACATTGACAATGTCGTAGTTCAGTGGACTGATTAATCTAATGGTGCCATCACTTTCCATCTCAAATTCACTTGGTGCTGGAGGCTGTTCATAGATCAGAGGAATATAAGAGTTGCTATTTAAGCATTGTCCAATAATTGTCATTTTGTAAACCAACGATTTGTGTGAAATATGCTAATAAAATATTTTGAAACAGTCACTTGCAGTTAATGGAGCTCCGAGCTGTTACACAAATTTGACAAGTTAACAAATCATTAAAGAGTTGTTTCAGAAATGCTAGTCAAAAAATCCTACAAGAATGCTGTCTAGTTCCATGGGGGCCAAAATCCTGCTGTTTTTGCACTCATCTCTTAATTAGGGTGTACTTGGGCAGTCCTCAGAAACCACAGTAGTTAATATGAAAACCAGCAGGATCTCAGCCCTCCAGGACTCTATCTGCAGAACCATGTGTCCTGGGCCATAATCCCAGTGCTCCTCTCAGACATGCTCAGTCTTTGGGCAATATTTGATGTAAAGGTCTTGATTGCTCTTTTTTTAAAAAAAATTATTTGTTTTGTAAATATTTCTGTAACCTGGTAGAAACTCAGAGGTACCACAGTAATGTAAGTACATGATGATGACTTACCTTAATCGAATAGGTCACTACATTGTTAACAGTAGTAACATCAGCGTCCTCAGCCCGAACTGTCAGCACAGCAGTATCCACAGGATATGACTTGGATGACCAAAAAAAAAACCCCCAAACAAACCCCAAAATAATAAAGTAAGAGGATGTTTCTGCATATTCTTCATTCCCAGAATTAAAAGAGACTTGGGATATGACATGTTTTTCATCATAAATGACAGATATGTTATTCTGTGTATTGTCACAAATTGTTATTATTTAATAAACTCTCACCTCCTGAAGTGTGACTCTGTACTCTTTCTCCACAAACTTTGGAGGATTGTCATTTATGTCAGAAACTAGGAGAGTCCGGGTATTTTGTTTCTAAACAAAGACACAAGGCTCAGTGAAGTGTCCATTTAACACGGTCTTAAAATATAAAAACATCTACATATCTTTCCACTTACCCCTGTATTCCCACATGTGATTGAATAATTAAATACTCCAGCCTCCTAGAAATAAATTGCCAAATAGGAGAGATGCAAATGTCATTACTTGTAGACTAAAACATGTGTTTTTTATCTTTCATTTCTTTTTTCTCTAAAACCCTCTTATATAAAGACTTTGTTTGAATGCCAATCAGAATATGAAGAGAATGTAGGGAGGAAGAGAGTAACTGACCAACAACACATCAGCATCAAGGGGTTTTACGGTGTGTATTGTGGCAACCACATCCCCTGGAGTGTGATCCAATGTGAGGAATGAGCCATAAGTAAGAGGCAAATATTGCTGAAGCTCCAAAATGTCTCCTGCTTGGATGTTAGTGATTCTCTCAACATCACCTGTTGGACAGTTGGTTTCATTCACAAGAGTTAAATGGGGTTATGTTTCATATTATTCCTTTTCATATTATTCTTTTTCATATCTGGAATTTGATTTAATTTCCAATGTGACATATTAACATGCAGTATATTCTTACTGTGCTGATCACTGATTTTTGATTCAAGTCTTAAAAACACAATTTGAACCTCACCTTCATATCCTTCTGTAACACGTCCCACCTCAAAGTAGCTTCCATTTATACAATTAATTGTGGAAACACCTTGATGGAAAAGGGGTTGATGAAGAAAATTTTTCTTCAGTTTACATAAAACAGGACAAAATGCTGCAAATCTGAAATTAATGCTAGTTTGAGGACTTCACGAGCCAATCAAACACAGTGAACCCATTGTCGTGTCAGACATTATATGTTATATATATCTTCTATTCTTTTCTATTTATCCTCAGCTATGGCATATGCTGTATTATTCTCTTAGATGAAACCCTGTGACAAAACCCCTTTTTAGTGCCTAAACTCCCCTGTCACTGGGTCTTTCAGACAGTGATCTCTGTCAAGCTCCTATCAAACATTTTTTTTTATTGCAAAAAGCTCTACATAAATAAACTTGAATTTGAACAAAAGGGTCACAATGTTCCCGGGCAGTATCAGGGGACCTAACATGTTCCTACACATTGTTTCTTTTGCCTGTTAGTGGATCACTTGTTTGCTGGTGCCAATCTTGCCATTTTACTTCAACCTCTGTCATTCACGAGCTGTTTTCCCGCTATGCACCTGCATTATCTTTATTACATTCTTAAAAATCAAAAGAAAAAGCTGAGGCAGATTGTCATTCTAGGTACAGTAAACTGTGAAACACAGCATGGAGTCCATTTTAAGGTCAAGATTTAACAAAGGGAGATTTTTCTGAAAGCAGTAGATTTGTGAAAGCAGAAGTCATGAAACTGAGTGAAATGGTAAAGGTGTATTCCGTGATGAAGGAACTATATTGAAAATGTTTTTTTTTCTCTTTCAGTCTTTATCATCCACATTTTTTTTCCAAAGATACAATAGTCTAGATCCAATAAGCGCACTTACCAACTGGATTGCCCCAAACATTCTGATTACACAAACAGCAAAAAATGGACAAAAAGCAGAAAACGTGGATTTTCTTCATTTTTTCAAAGATTCTTTAAAAATCCAGAAAGGAGAGATCTGTGTTCCATTGTTCCCACCATGGAAATGCTGAGTGTTCACATGGGCCATACCTTGTGAAACCACTCAACCTTTGACAACGTTTTATGGCTTTACTGGATACAGCTGTATGTTTGAGGTGTCAACATCCACATATTTCATCAGAATGTACTACAAAATAAATCTTATGGAATGTACAAACACAGCTTTTCAGGGAGAAATTTAAATTTTGTGGAGGGTCTGATTGCCTGGTATGTCAGGGTTATAGGGTCCTCTTGAAAAAAGCAGGTCTGTGGTTAGTTTATAGTTCACCTTGTGACTTTCTGCCATTGTCTCTTTGTGCATAACCCTTAACCCCACGGCACTGAGATTCCTGTACATGTTGTACCTCAGCATAGACAATGTTGTAAGCCACACATTAGTGTTTCATGACTCTAAGCATAGACTTTGGCTGTCCCCTGCCCTCCCTATCACTGCCTGCCTTATTCATGTAAGTAAAACAGAACACCTCTCACAGCTTCACCACTTTGAACTCTTTAAAACACATTCTATCATTTGCACCTCTCACACCCCAGCTTTTGTGCCTTTCCATTCATTTCATGAGAGATCTTAATTTCAGGCTAACGGCCCGTAAAGCAGTATGTGCAACAAACTGGTGTGACTCATTTAACCAGCACTACAATATGTATACCTATATATATGTTTTTTACCAACCTTATCTAATATTGAGGCCTGCTACGAAAGGAGTTAAAGAAGGAACTGTTTTTTAACGAGAAACTAAGGATCTGTCACGCCTCTGTCTCTACCTCCCTGTCGCCTGGCCAATCACTGCCCAGTTTTACCCAATTATGTCTAATCACCCGTGTCCTTCATTGTTGTTTGCACCTGTTCACAGTTTGTTTCCCATCGTGTCTATGTGTGTCTATATACCCTGTGTTTTCCTGTGTGCCCTTATAGAATCTTTCACCTCCTGACTGTACTGAGCCATGACTACTTCTTGTTCTTGTTTAATTTCCTTGTTGCTAGTTCTTTGTTCCGTCTTGTTCCTTGTTAGCCTTATTTAGCCTCACACCCCGTTATTCCTCTTGCTCCCTGTTAGCACCCTTATTGCCAGAAACACCTTTACACTAAATGATAAAAAACCTGGAATTAAATGACTGTGAAACTTTCTCTACTTTAATAAACTTTAATAAAAAGTGATGCATTATATCGTCCATTGTCTTCAGTTTGTAGAGCAGACTGAATAAAAAAAATGTCCCACATAAGAAAATAGTTTAAAAGAAACAATATCAACACAACAATACTAAAATTCAAAATATGTGGCCTGACATCTAAATTTACACTAGTCAGCACAGATTCATCATCTCTCACATGTTTATCAGAATAGCAGCAGACAACCAAAAACAGTAATCTGTACAACTCCTCATGTCAATCATGTTTTCTCTAGAATTCTTTGGTTGAGCACAAACAACTGACAAAAAGATAGCAGGGACAATATTTAAATGACTTACAAACTGTTAGATTTGTCTTAATCATTACTATTGTGCAAATGAAATTGCACCTTAACATAGACATTTTTGCATTTAGAACTACAAATGCCTGAGTATATCAGTTGCATGTAATTTCATTTAACAGGAATGAGCCTCACTCAGACTTTATCCCCACCAACTTGATTTTCATTTGGATGGATTGTTTGTCTTACTGTGAAATGCTCTCTGTATGTCAGTGTTGTGAGTGCCTTCTTCTGTTTAACCTCACCTTTCACTCAGTCCTTAATAAAGGCATTAAAAATTTCAAAAATCATTCTAGATACGATTATATTTTTACCTGAAATATTTGTCCTTGGTCTAAAAACCAAAAGTTATTATTCCATATTACCACATTCTTGGATTAGCAGTGTATTTGTACATTCATATGCACTCCAACAAACACTTTCAGTGTTAACTTAAATCCGACAGATTTGCTATGATTTCTGTTCCTCAGATCCTGTTTGTGGGTCACTGGAATTAGGGCCTTCTTCCTCTGACATTAGTCTGTCATTCTCAGGCCTTTAAAAACATACATCTTTACTATTTAGAGATAAGTACCATTCAGTACAATAGGAGCTTTGAATATCTTTACAAGATCAGAAAGTAAACTCAAAATATGTTGACACTGTCTCTAGCTTGTTAAATACAATAAGGCTGTACACTTACATTTGCCTTTGAATTTCGGCTTTTTAAGAACCAGAAACAATCAAGTACACATTTAAATAAACATGAAAGAATTGTATTGAAATAATTGTAGAATTTAAATTTAGGTTAGAATATTCTGAAGTGTATAAGATGGATCTTCAGCTAGATAAAACTTGGGACAGTTACTATATTCACTCACTCACTCATCTACCAGTTAAGAGCACTATAACAACACTAATGACTGAGACAGATAGAACAATGCTGATAGCAATTTTGACTCATTGTTTGTTGCCTGTGATTCCGTTGTCTACAATCTCAAACTCTGCCTTGTGACCAAACACTTAGTGTAGCCCTATTTCCACAACTTTCCTCTTGCTTTGTAACCTCCTGTAGAAGGAGAGTTAGGGAAGAGAGTTTTAAAAACACTAAAGTCTTGAATTCAATTAAATCAGGATATTACAGGTGACGATGATGATGGAGTGTCTAGTTTGGCTTTATTCTTTAGTTGCTCTTTCAAAACAGGTTTTGAAGCCCTATCTTTTCAGATCTGCATCAGAAACAACTGTGTGATGGTTGATTGGGCTGATGAATGATCAGGCTCTCACGCTCAGATGTTTTCAGTGAAGAGAAACAAGCTTGTTTATTAACAAAAGTTCTGTACAGAACTCTCATTGTTATATGTTTTATATCTTGTCTCACACAACAACTGAAACCAGTTCACAAAGTTTACTTTCAACTATCCTGACAGAAAGGGCAGTTATCATCTTAACCTTAGCACATAAAATATAAAAGTTCAGTGAAAAATATATTATATTTAAATGAGTCAAATATATTTAAATGAAATATTGATGAAATACATTTAAATGCATCCAAAGCCCATAGAGTTCTGTGGTAGGTTTTCATTATCTTGTGTCCTGGCAGTAATGTGTAGCATATTAGCTTCTTTTAATCCCATGGTAGATGTCAGGGTGATGTCTCCTGTCTTAGCACTGAGAGCAGGCAGGGAGTGGCCTGTGAAAATAGCCAAATGAAACCATAGCCAAAGACCAACTAAATTTGCAGAGTGTTTTTGAAGCCTTATGTCCAAACTGGGATGTACTGTTACAGGTATGATTTCCTCTTCATTAACACATCTAATGTGAAAGTATGTTGTAACAATGTCCCCTTGCTAGAAAAACACAACATGTTCAGCCACCTGTTTAGGTTTTGCATGTTTGATTGTTGAAACCATCTAGTGGCACTTAAGAGTAGTGCAGCCTATTATAAAGACAGGAAGTAGTGTTCATGTAGCATCAGTATTGTAATGTAGCAGCATTTTGATGGTGTCTCCTCAATCCTGTTCCATCATTACAAGACTTGCTAGATGCATTGTAAGTGAATATGTTAATTAGAAATGTATTGATGTAGAAAAACTACACATTTCAAGAGTTTATGGTGAATTGCTTATTTTATTAGTTGATGACATACAGTATGGTTGCAGCTGAGCTAACATATGCAGGCTAATATCCTATTATACTCACCTGTTAAGACATTTACCTTTATTTACTGTTATACTTTATACTTGCTGCATGATACCTACCTTGTCATATCTGTAAGTTTAACATGTCATTTTGTGTTTGTTTCAGTTTTACAAAAAATGACTATTCAAATAAACTTTAGAAACAGAATCCTGGTTCTCCTGGAGTTATTGAGTAGATGTTAAAGCTGCCTGGTTAGCCAGGCACAGGGACCTCTTCCAAGGCCAGTACACAACACTCTCATGTTAAGTTAGAAATTAGTGTCAGTATAACTTTTCTTCTCTGAGTTAACTTAATTAAGTTAACTTTTCTTAGTTAAGTGTTTAACTAATACCTTCTCTCATATGAGCAAGTCCAATCCACAAATCTAAAAATCATGGTCAATAAATAGACAGAGTTCATAAAACCCCATCACCATATCAACCAAAGCCAAAACTAGACATAGAAATATCATTTAAACAGATCAGAATTACATATGAGAACACAGAGAGGAATGATCCACAGCTCCATAAATCATGGATACACTGTAAAGAGGCAACTGGGAGAGAGTCCTTGTTTTTACATACATGGCTGAGTAATTAGTTCAGTGAGCTGCAGGTGATACTAATAGTCAGGGGAGGTGGAGCACTGTCAGACTGACAGCTGACTGGAGTCCAGTACAACAACACTGCACCTTCAGAAACTTTGATGGATGTTATTAAGGCACGGTTTCAAATGAGGAAGTGTCTAATTATATCTGGTAAAATTATATCAATTCTACATTACAAATTATTTTCTGAGAGCATTCTATATAATTTACTGAAAAGTGTGTAAATTATTTCAGTAGCAAATTTCTAAATTTCATTGTGTGTGTGTTTCAGTTTAGGGATTGGCCTTCAGTATTTGGACCACTACATATATATATGAAACACACACAATGAAACACACACACAATGAAATTTAGGAATTTACTCCTGAAATAATTTACACACTTTTCAGTAAGTATATAAAATGCTTTCAGAAAATAATTATAGATAGATAGATAGATATGTGTGTGTATACATATATATGTATGTGTGTATATGCATACATTTTGTTTACTGTTCAGAAAAATGTGGACTTTCGACAGTAGTGGTGGTCACTACCTGACATTTATTTATGTTTCATTGTACCTTTGAATGACATGTGTTTATTTATTTATTTACTTTTGAAGAATGATATTGCTAAGGAGCAGAAATCTATGCTTTATATAAAATATGTATTGTTCATGTTGTAGCAGTCATTGTCTATATTAAGTTCTTTTGTGCAGTTGATACATGGCATGCAGCTCTTGGGAGGGTGGATGCATGTGTGCACGAGGTACTTCAATTTTGTCAAGAAAGCAGGAACAGGTAAACGGGGATGGGAATAGGCTTGGAACACTGAAAAGTAGGAGGTTAACAGGAACAGGATAACAAGAACACACTTTGCAAAAAAATTACAAGACAAAATTGCAAAGCACAAGGAACCACTCAGAAATGCCTTAATGCAATGCAAGTCTTCACAAAGAACCGAAGTGTACTTATGCAAGCAGAACACAAATGAACTTAAATGGCTTAATGAATTTAAACAGGCGAGATGCACAATTGGATTGTTTGATGACTGAACCAAGAAAACAAGAGACTGATTGACTGATTAAACCAGGGGTCAGCAACCTTTACAATCAAAAGAGCAATTTTTGGCCAGAAAGGAAAAGAAATATCTGTCTGGATCCGTAAAAATACTCGAGCCCTTGAGCCCTGTGCAGGTACCACAGCCTATTAAATTAGCCTAGCAACACTACTCAAGTATCCCCAGCTGAATACTTTTTAGCAAATGCAGTGTGCTTGTTCTGGAAATGTCTTTCAGTATTACATTTTTGTTGTTTGCTAACTTCTCAACGCAGATCAACCATTCCCCTAAGCCAGCAGTAGTGCTGGTGAAAGGAAACGAATCTGTCCACTCCACCGTCTGGCCTCTATTAAATTCTCTGTTTTCCCATCAGACTTTTCCTTTTTTGGATTTTTAATCCATAGGAAAACACCCACTCAAGCCACCACTGAGTTAGGCAAAGACGCACCAGGCCGTGATGTGGCATATTACGCACGTTTTAGTTGGCGAAGTGTTAAAACATTTTTTTTTATTCGGTGTATAGGCGACATATTTTAACAGTTGGAAAATGTAAGGATGACTTTAGGCCTACAACAATGATAGCAAAATGTTAAAAAGAAAAAATTGTTACTCATCTCCACATTTTTTGGACAAAGCTATGGACCCATTAGAGAGGGTCGAAAGAGCCGAATGCAGCTCGGGAGCTGAGAGTTATCAACCCCTTGACTAAACCAAAGAAACAGAGCACTGCAAGACCAGCAGAGGGGGTGGTGAAATTCAGTGGCATGACAATACATCCAGTAGAGTAGACAATTTGTGGGAGAATGAGGGGGGATGCCCAAAATGCATCCACATGGTTAACCTTCCATCCCCCTATAGACTCTATACAGTAGTGTCAGTGACCATTGGGCCATCTCCCCTGTTAACAGATCACCTACTTAATACAGTAGTTCAGTATCAAAGACATAGTCTATTATTAAATATTGTGTCTATGCAGTACTGTGGTTTTCGTCTCGATGGACATCTCAGACAGACTGTTACTTTAATGGGGTTTTTTTGTTTTGTTTTGTTTTGTTTTGTTTTGTTTCTTAACAGAATTCTGAGCAGAAACCTTTGCGTGGCAGAAATTTCTTGTAGTCGCTGGTGTAACAATATTCGTGTGAAATATGATATGGACACAGGAAATACGTCAAATTAAACCGACACTTGAACGATTAATGTATACCAAAATGCATTGCTAGTTTCTTGTTACTACGCAGCAGAGGTGACATCTTTGAGGCCTAATGACTTTTAACAAAATACCTTATAGTTAGTCAATCACACGACAAATTTCCAATAGTTTTGTTCATAAAGACAATTAGAATACATATGTCTGCATAAAGTACAACCATCTGTATTATCCCTGCCATCTTTAATATGTTTACTTAGCCAGGTTGTACGGGCAAGGTATATCCCATCATGATTAGCAAGCTCAGCTGGCTAATTGTACTATAAATGGGTTAGATATACCGCACTGCTGTTGGTTCATTTCTGACTACATGTGTAAATGATGCTGTTCAAAACTCTTTAAAAGGGGGATTTTAATGTGCAGTTCTGAGTCCTATTGTTCCAACCATCATTATGTTTTAAGTTAATTGTGTAAATTAACATAAAACAGTGGCACAAAATTGGTGCTGGTATCGATACCTCAGAAAAGTGCATAAGAATGGGACGTATGTGAGCTATCTTACCTTAATAAAACAACCAGTGCTTCATATTGCACTGCACTTTTATATTTGAAATGTTTCTTCAATATTACCTGTCTGAGACTCAACCACTGTGGTATTAAAAGTGAAACACTGGCTGGATTGCGTAATAGACTGGCTGGCTTGCGTAACTGAAAGCCTAATGGATTATATTTCATAGTATTTACTTTTACTTTTGATACTTAAGTAGGCCTACATGTAAAGCCAGATACTTTTACTGAAGTAGTGCTTTAAAGGGTGACTTCAGCTTTCACTTAAGTAATGTTCTACCAAGTAATATATTTTTGCTTTTATTTAAGTATGGCATTTGGATACATTTTACACCACAAAAGGAGCATAACATGACTAACTGTAAACACAAGCGATATGTGGAAGGAAAGATCTTGGTGGAAAAGGGGAAAATACAAAGGCTTTATTTTCTATGTACAGTATTTACAACAGGGCATATATATACATATATATACACACATATTGGCAACAACAAGTATTAACAAAACAGAATAGGAAAGAGAATAACAAAACAAGATAATGTAGCATTTGTGGGTGGGGCTCTCTACCAGACTTTGAATTATGAAAGATAATTTCTAATTGTGTACTTTTTCAAGCTGCAAATTAAATAAGATATCATGCCCAACATGCATTCTAAGAGCATTGAAGAGAATTTAAGACACTTTAGTTTCTACATGCAGTTTCTGTGGGCAGTATCAAAAAAAAGGTTTCCACTTCCTCAGGAGATATAAATGAAATAAAACCCAGAAAATGGCCTAAAAAGCCCAAAAATAATATGACTGTTTAATTAGTCTATCTGGTTAGTTTGTTGGTGTTTGTTTGTTTGTTTGTTTGTTTGTTTGTTTCTCACTCAGATTTGACTTTCCCCGTTTTTTCCTTTATGCTGCCCTCTTCACCAGGTCCCTCTTGCACAAGAGATTTTTAATCTCAGTGAGATTATACCTGGTTAAATAAACATAAACTAACAAATTGTCTCTCCCTGTTTGTAGCAATAGACTTCACTCTCAATGTCCCAAAGACTGTGGGTAGCTAAAAACCTGACAGAGTTTCAGAAAGAAAAATAATGTTTGCTTTACAATAACGCAAGCGATTTTGGGTTCAGACACTCGCGTACAAATTTACACAGAAAACACATGCAAAGAGAGAGACAGAACAAAAAATTACATCATGCTGAGGGCCATATTCCACCCAGTGTTTTTTAAAGTGCAGGAACAGGAGTTGACCTATGGAGTAACTTTGTGTTGTTTGTAGAGTCTGTTTTCTTTCTTTGGTTCTGCTGAAATGAATGCAATCCTCCTTTGACACTTATCTTTCATTTAGAGAGCGCTCAGTCCTTTAGAGAGTATGAGAAATATTTTGATTGTATAAACCATGGATGATTGCTATTTGAATGAATTGCAAACTGTTGTTTTAGTCATACTAATTACTGTCTAAGCATCAGTGGTCTGTTCTGTGTGTCATATAATTTTGTAGCTGACACCCTAAGTGTCATTAAAAGGTCACAGTGGAAAATGACACACAAAGGAAGAAGTGCGGACTAAGAGAGTAGTGCAAGAGGTGACTGAGGAATGTGCCAAACTGTTTGACACTCCACCCAGAGCAAAAGTTACACTAGAAAGAGAAGCATCAAGGATGTTTGTGGTGAAGAAAATATAGAGGCTCTTGGAACAAATGTAGCATAACTAAGAAAGTGAGAATAATACCTAAAAGAGACCACCCCACCCTGTATGAGTAAGTTGTTTAGTCCTCTGTATGAATATTCTGTGTTTCTCTGTTTTCGGGGAGACTGTGTCTACCCACGGGGAAACACACTCTCCCATGCGGCACGCAATAAAAGGCAAATGATTCATCACACTGGTTCTTTAGTCTCTGAGAATTAGCAGCTGTTATTAAGGGGGCTGTAGAACTTCCCCTACAAGAGACAGGAAAAAAAAATTAATTGCATCTGTAGATATGCGCTGTACTAACCTGAAAGAATTGTCATTAGCATCAAGTCAAATGTAATTCTTTACATATAAAACCTCTTAAACCAAAGTATATCTCAAAATGAGAAATATAACTCAAATTAGCCCACCAAGAACCCCTTGAATGAAAATACATTTCATAATGAGAGGCTTAATTCAATCTACCTGGTTGGTGCCTGTTGTTTGTCTCTGAATTCAGTGAAGTTTTCTTTTGAACTTCGTCTTCCATCCTCAGCACTTAGGAAAGACAGAAATCATTTTCAACTTTTGAGCTTCCACATATTCTAGACATGAATTGTTTTTTTTTTATTTAGGACACTCTTGCTCAAATGTAATGATTTTATTGCACCAAGACCCTTGGCAATAAAAATACATTTCAAAATGAGAAGTTTAACTTACTCAACTGCTGTCCGTGTGTCCCGGAAGTCAGTGAAGTTTTCTTTTGAACCTCTTCTATCATCTTCAGTCCTTTAAAAACACAGAAATAATTGTAAAAAAAAATGAAAATAAGAAAATAAGTTGTATTTTATTTGGGAGATTTTACTGCAAATGAATTATTGTATTACACCAAGACCCTCTTGAATACAACACCATTTCAAAATGAGAAGTTTAACTTACTCAGTTGCTGTCCGCGTATCACGGAAGTCAGTGAAGTTTTCTTTTGAACCTCTTCTATCATCTTCAGTCCTTTAAAAACAGAGAAAATAGCAAAAACCAAACAAAAAAAAAAATTATTTTAGCCAAATACTTTAGACATGAGTTGTATTTTATCTGGGACATTTTTTTCACTAATTGTTTTATTACACCAAGACCCTCTTGAATACAACACCATTTCAAAATAAGAGGCTTAATTTGATTTACCCAGTTGCTGTCTGTGTGTCTCTGAAGTCAGTGAAGTTTTCTTTTGAACCTCTTCTATCATCTTCAGTCCTTTAAAAACACAGAAATAATTGTAAAAATAAAAAACAATTTTACCCAAATACTTTAGACATAAGTTGTATTTTATTTGGGAGTTTTTTACTGAAAATGAATTACTGTATTGCACCAAAACCCTCTTGAATACAACACCATTTCAAAATGAGAAGTTTAATTCAATTTACTCAGTTGCTTTCCATGCGTCACTGAAGTCAGTGAAGTTTTCTTTTGAACCTCTTCTACGATTTTCATTCCTTTAAAAACACAGAAATGATAGTAAAAAAAAATGCTTTAGACATAAGTTGTATTTTATCTGGGACATTTTTACTCAGAATTAATTATTGTATTACACCAAGACCCTCTTGAATACAACACCATTTCAAAATGAGAAGTTTACTTCAAATCACTTGGTTACTATCTGTGTGTGAGTTAAATAAGTGAGGCCGTGTTTTGAATTTTGTCCTCCATCATTACTCCATCAGAAAAACATAAATCATTCTCAAAGTATAGCAATGATAACAATAATAATAATAACAATAACAATAATAATAATAACAAAAAAGAGCCTTAACTTCCAAATACTCCAGACAATGATTAGATTTGTGTTAGTGGCATTTTTACCGAAGTTTCATTATTTTATTAAACAAGTGCAACACTGGATGGTCTTCAGGCACTTGGGCACTTTTAAACACATTCTGTTTGTTAAAGACAAACTTATCATTTTTTATTAACCATTTCGTTAAGAACTGTCTCAACAACAGCATAAAATTCTAAATGATCTAAGTTTTCATCTCTGAAATGATGAGATGTTGCAGTACTGACATATACTTCACTTTTGCTTTAACCATCTCAGTCATCCCTTCCCTCTGACCTCTCATTTCTAGTCTTAAATTACTGAATCACAGATTTTAAAAAATCAAGAGGCACATCTGAGCATGGAAACTTGCTTCATCTTCTAACTTACTGTGCATCTCTCCTCCAAACCAGTATTAATTCACCTGCCTCAACTCATGGACTGGTTTTTAACCCCTTTACTAGCTCAGTAAAAAATATGTTAGAGAAAAGCCAGAGGGTCACTACATATTCAATAAATTGCTTTAAACTTTATACAGCTGTTAAATGTAGTGTTATGAAGTGTAAACACAGGTCAGACACATGGAATTTCTGAACTTAAAAACATGAGAAAAGGTTGTTACTTTCAAGTAATTATACAAGAGCTATAATTTGCCAATTTGTTGAAAATGTTCTATTGTGTAGAATAAGTTTAACGGAAAATTTCCTGTCTTTAATATGCTGTAGCTTGTGAGTTAATAATTAGACTAGTTTGCCTCGCTCCCTTGTATGGCACAGTTACACTGTTCAGTCACTCACCATCTTATGAAGAACAGCCCACCAGCAATGATGACCAGCATCACCATAACACAGATAACAATTATGACTGGTTGGCTGAAGTCTGTGGCTCCATGCTCTTCAATAGTAAAGTCTAGCTCAGGACCAAAGACTTCCTGTAGCCCTGCTTTCACAACCTCCTCCTCAGTCTGTAGTTTACTGTAAGGTTTATAACAGTAGAGACATTAGAAAAGAGCATCAGAGAGAAGATAAGTAAATACACTAATCTGCCAGTATCACATTACACGAGGATTTCAGTGAGGAAGATGATGGTGGCTTGCAGTTTGGCTTGCTCTTTTACTCTGACAAAACAGATTCTGAATTCTTACCTTTTCACATCTCCGGCAGACAGAACTATGTTGTTGTCATCCTTGGCAATTAAGCTCACACATGTTTTGTTCATGGTTTTGCTTTTTAGAGAATCAATCTCTCTGCCCGCTTCTTTGTTTTCAGTGTAAGCAACAACAGTCACATTCCAGCCCAAAGACTTGCTCAGAGATCTGGGAAAACAGACGATGATTATAATATTTAGAGCACCAGTATATTAGATACACTGTAACAAAATGCTGTAAGAAAACAACCAAATTCTGACAGTAACATACTGTTTCCCATTAAAATAGTACTATACTTTAGGAACCAATGCGTTCTGGCATTATCCATCTGAATCCTGCACTTTATGAGCAAACCATATGATAAGTAGATATACATTTTATCTGTCTGGCGATGTTTGCTTACTATCGTCAACTTTAAATGAAACCCAACTGATCGGTAATGTAACTAAGCTAGTTTGCAGCACTCTCATGTGGTCCTAAGCTGACATGCTGAGACTGCAGAGTACAGCAGTATTGTTAGGGTTATTATTATTATTATTATTATTATTATTATTATTATTATTTTGTAGGTAAGGCTGACTTCAGGGATACTCTCAGTGGTAAGATGCAACATTCCCCCAAGTTCATTAAAAAATCAGTTAGCGTTATCACATTTGATGATTGAATGGATAACTGCCATGTTCTGTTATGCATACCTGAAATTTCCAACTGTAATGGAAAAACCAGTTTGTTTGTATCAACAAATTAAGTATTTCAGTTGGTGCTGCCTTTTTAAAATAAATGTTGAGTTACATAATTGATCTTTATATTTTCTAAGTCTCTTCTTTTCTGTAGAATGTTTTTATTGCTGCATTTTAATTAACTAAATCATTCAGCATGTACTGTATCTGTGGTATAGAATTAAAATTGCTATTCAAGGTTACAGTAAAGGCAGTGCTTAATTCATAATAATTGGCTTTCATCAATTCTGCCAGAAATATGCTCTATTTACAAAAATGACTACATGGTATTGTATTTGGGATTGTGATGAAATTCCATTGTTAATGTTAAAAATGTACATATACATTGTACTGGCAACCCTGCTGCCAATAGTGTACTGTAAATTGAATAAAATGCAGCACTATACCGTGTTTTAGTACATAGTATTATAATGGTGATAAACTGTGAATTAATTTTACAGTAAGCAAACGGTAGAAAAAACAGTAATGTACTGGCAACCCTGCTGCCAGTAGTCTACTGTAAAATCAAGCACATTTAAAATCACAGCAATTTACTCTAATTCAGTAAATGGCATTATTACAGTAACATACTGTAAATTACATTACAATAGGAAAACTGTAAAATTAACAGTAAACTACTGGCAACCCTGCTGGCAGTACTTCACTGTTAATCCAAATGACAATCATTTACAGTGTAGAGCAAGGAATGTTCTAATGCTTCAAGACATGGAAATAAAACTTGCACTTATGTTTATGAAGCATAGTACGCTCACAGAGTAAATTTAGTCAAAGTGAAAGAATAGATTCTAAGCAGATGCTGTTATGTCATTGCTAAGCTACAGGTTCCGACCTGTTAACTATTATGTACGAACAATTTGGAAAATCCAAAGTAAACATAATTTGCCTAATCAATTAAACATAGCTAACATATTTTGCCTCATTTGATGATAACGTTAGTTAACTGTTCAATCTGTCGTCAAGCCTTTTCTAGGCCGATCCGGGACAATGGAAAGCTGAATAGCAGGATAAGCTAATGAAGATAATGAAGGATTCATACATGTCCTCATGGTGATCTCTCAGACACCTTATATTATATACTGTATGGATTACCTGGTCTCCTTCCTTCATAACGGAGACAATTAATATAAAACATTAAACATGATATGGCATTATCATACATTATCATATTTTGCCAGGGTTTTGTGTTTGTGCTTATTTATCATAGCAATGAAACACTATGGAGTCAAATCATCAGACTCACTCCTCTGAAGTTTGAATTGTGTTTCATCAGCAGGAGTGTATTTCTGATACTACAGATATTTTCAATAAATTTGTCTTCAAATTCAAGCCATGCTTTCCTAATTCCTTACAGCTGTCCAAAAATAACAGCAGATAGTTTGAAAGTTGACAGTATAAAAATCACTGTAGCTCTGTTCACTGGTAATAACTGTGGTATTATCGGCCATTTTGACTCACTCTTCCATCTCTGGGATTTTCATCTCCACTATGTCGACTGGCTGGTTGAGACAGATGACCACAACATTGCTCTCAGCAGCTGGCTCCACTGTCACCTGAAGATGCACAGTTGAAATAGTTTTTCACATTGTACTGCTTGTACTGCAAAAGCTGTCCATGCAAATATGAAATAATTAAAATGCACGGAAGGATATCCTTTCAATTTCTTATAGTTTATACTTTGATAACAAGATCAGTCTATCAAAACATCTATCAGATTTAATCAGTCAACGAGAGACCGTGAATGAACAAGTAACAATAACAAGTTCAATAAGTATCAAGTTGACCACTCATGCATCTCTCTCTCTGTCTCTCTCTCTCTCTCTCTCTCTCTCTCTCTCCCTCTCTCTCTCTTTCTTTTACTCACCTCCACTCTAGTGGTATCAAATAATCCATGATTATCTGTGGCTTTAACCTCTATGGCCACCTGTCCAGACTGACCTTCCACAGATAACACATACACTTGACCAGTGGATGGTTCCACATCAAACAGAGAACCGGGTTCCACCAGAGAGTACTCCAGCTCTGAGCTCTCCCCAACATCAGGGTCTGTGGCCTGAAACATATGAAAAGTGAGTGGGACGATCTGTTTGATGTGTAATTGCTGTGTGTAACTAAATTACTAACTGCATTTAGTTATTATTCTAAAACAGATAAATATAATATAGAAAATATTATTCTTTTTAGCGTTCAGTTTGAGAGGCATTACTTCAGTAGATTTTGACTATGCAGTCTGGTTGTTACTGACTGCTGTATTGAGGGCTGTTTTGGTTAAAATTAAAATTGGTCAAAAGAGGAAAATAAATGAACTACATCACACACAGTAGTAGTTCTTTTTATCAAAATCAAACTCTGTGATGTGTAGGATGTCAGTTTTGTTTCAACTCTTAGCACTGGTCCAAATCAAACTTTGCATAACAAGGCAGGAAACCCTTAGACATTGCATTAAGTCAAAATCTGTATAGACTGTGACCTTCAGGAGGTGGATTCTGAAATATATCACTACAAATGCTGAAATGAAATAATCCGGTTATTGTTCAGAGAAAAAAAAAAGAAAAAACATCAAATCTGGAAAACATATAGTCAATGTACTATGTATGTATATACTTTAACAATATAACGATAATCAACATAATACAACATAATACATACTGAAATGTAATACATCAGTAAGGTTATTTTTTTGCATTGTTTAGCGGCTGTTTTTCAATTTTTTCAGTGATATACCAATACACTTTTTTATTAAACAAATGTTCTTGTATTTGTGCAGCCTACCTCCACTTGGACAACACGGAATTTGGGCAGAGCAATGTTGAAGGTGGAATTTGAAATACATACATAACCACAAATGTTGTTTAGCTACAGATTCTCTATTTTTTCTGAATGAACCAAAATATCTTTATGAAACAAAAATGTATGGATATATGAAATTCACAGCATACCTTCACTTGAACAACAGGGAATTTGGATGGAGCAATGTTGAAGATCGTGGCCTGGTAGACGACAGTGACGAAAAACGGGGCCTCATTCACATTCTCTACCTGAACTGTTACCTATGGTGGGAGAAAAGAAACAGACAGAAAGAAGTTACTCTTATGAATGCTCATTATAGTGTACTAACCATCTTGAATTTCAATGTTAGGTGGAGAAATGCTTGAACATACTGTTGTAAGATCAGTATTGGGTGGGATCCTTGAGTCAGTCGCCTCCACAGTGAGGATGTACCTCTCCTGTATCTCCTTATCAAATGAAGCAAGACTTCTAATAGTCCCTGCTGCATCCACAGCAAATAGGTCTGTGTTTGAGGTAAGTGTGTAGTTGACAGTAACCTCAGGGCTTCCAGGTGATGCCTTGACCTTTCCCACTTCTGTGCCCTTTGGTTGATTCTCTCTCACTGTGAAGTTGTAGGTCTTTGTCTCGAAGGTCACAGACATTTTGATTTCAATCAAGACAGTAGCTGAGGAAGGACACCACAGACATAAAAGCCATACAAATTAGAAAACCAAAGAATGTATTCATTTAGACTGGAGCTCTCATTGCTGATTCTGCCTTTTGACATTATTATTGACATTACTATTTGTTGTTGTATTAACACCAGCTCTTTCATGCCTCCTGCAGAAGCTAGCATCAAAAGCAGTAGTTCTCCAAGATAGAGTTGTGAGGTAAGAAAAGAGGGTCCTGAAAGTTACACAGACTATTCTTTACAATCTATAGCACAGTTTCAGGTGAAAGTACCCCTGACAGATTTAGATGATAATAATGACATAGATTTAAGTCTAAGTCACATATAGACCAAGCAGTTACTAAACGTTGAGCCAACTGACTCCTTATGAATAATTATATTAAAACCTGTTGAGGACTGTGGTGGTGTTCCATGGTCTTCTGCCTTGACTGTCACTTGAAGCAGGGTGTCCTCCAATAGTTCTGTGAGGTCAGAGGCAAAGGTGATGTCTCCTGTTTTACCATCTACATCAAACACGGGGGAGGCTGTAAGGAAACTGGGCAGAAACAATATTCATATTAATTTTTAAGATATGAATACACATAATATTCGTTTTTGCCCTGCAAGTTAGACTTATATGTGGTTTAGCTGCAGTAAATTTACCACACAACACATGTGTGGGTGAACTGGATACATACTGTCTGTCACCACTTCTTTTCCTCAGCCAGTTTTATAGGTGTCTACACAGAACCAAAGAAAATTGGTCCCATAGGGCCCCTCCCTTTTGCTAACCACTACTGAAGCACAATGACAAGAAGCATAACTTCTCTGGCTGACCCTCACAGAACAGAACAAATTATGTTCATCCTGGAGTAATTCAGGATGAATGTTTGAATATTATTGTCATATTCAATCTTCTCTGTAGGCAGCAATTAACAATAATCTACATAAGAACAATTAGACCCACTTCCACGTTTGTTTTTTTTCCATCAGTTTTCCCATGAATTGGGCAAATAATGTATTTGGTTGAATGCATGTGTGTGTGTGTGTGTGTGTGTGTGTGTGTAAACAAAATCTTCCACAATATGTCTAAATACGTCTAAAATCATCACTTCAAGAGTGGAACCATCTTTCAGTGGGATATGCTACACATTATGTTCATCCAGATCAACTGGTAGTAATTCAGGATGAATGTTTTAATATTATTTTATGGTTTAATCTTCGTTGTTGACAGCATTTAACAAGAATCTGCATAAATGAAGTTATACCCACCCCCATGTTTTTTTCTGTTTTCCCATAAATTGGACAAATAATGTA
The DNA here is from genome assembly GCF_902362185.1 of Chanos chanos. NCBI lineage: Eukaryota > Metazoa > Chordata > Actinopteri > Gonorynchiformes > Chanidae > Chanos > Chanos chanos. Next base: position 9,456,093 of record NC_044501.1, on the reverse strand, counting down.
TTTGGTTTAGAGTGTGTGTAAACAAAATTTCCCACAATATCAATGTGTTACAAAATACTACTAATGGAGAGAATAAGCACTTACAGGTTATTAGAAAGATATTTGAGGATATACAAAGATATCTGGGATATGGGATGCCAACTGGATGGATTTGCCTTTTTTGTTTTAAGCAGTTAAATCCTTATGGTTACAATGCCACCTAATTTCACAAAGTATAACAGCACATTTGTGTCCTTAGGTCCATATTATGTTTTCTATGAATACATTTCAAATAGCACACTGAAACACAAGGTCCAACCTCTACCACCAATGTATTATCATATATGTCCATAAGTCCATACTTTGTATATTACAGATTTCCGATTGTTGACTGACCTGTATGTGATGAGCGCATTGGTGCCGATGTCTTTATCTGTGGCAGACACAGTTAACACCAGGTGTCCTACACTGGCATCTTTTGCCAGAACCAGTGTGGTGTAGTTGTTAGAACTGAACACTGGAGCATTATCATTGACATCCAGAGGAGTGACTAACACCACAGCATTGGCTGACTTAGTACCATCATCTGACTGAACTGCCTGGGCATCACAGAAACAAGAGGAGGATGAGCAATACTGACATTAAAAATATTCAGAGATTTAGTGTTCAGTATTTTACCATAAAACTCTCACGGTGTAATTAAACCTGATGCTAATAATCAACAGTATTCTATTTTTACTGTGTTTTTACCATGCTCCTATATTTTGAGCATGAGTTTACACAATTTTTGTCACCTTTATATCAAGAGCGATCTCAGATATTTCCTCTCTATCCAGAGCCGTGGTCACAGAGATGATCCCACTGTTTTGGTCAATGCCAAAGCTGCTTAGATACTCACTTGGAATCACTAAAAAAGAAAGAAATCTACTAATCCATGCATTCTACAGTATATATCAGACAGTCAATCATTACAAAAAAGATCCCAGACCATTTGGTAAAGTTTGTCAGTGCAAAGGCTGCTGTGAGTCTGTAAATTTTTGGAACTTGCATCCAAAGCATGGTATGCTGCTTCAATGTTACATATTAATTTGCCGGAAGGAATTTCCATTTGAAGAAACTGTAGGAAATGTAGAAAGTAACTGTTCTTCTTTTCCACAGTACCTCCAGCAATGCTGTAGACCACTGACTGGTTAATGCCTTTGTCTCCATCTTGAGCTTTAATGGGCTCTGGAGTGACTGTTGGTAAAGGGCCAGTCTGGTAATGAAGATTAATTTTCTAGTTAAATTTCTGGATGCTGTAAAATACCTTTTGCCCCCCATTCAAAATTAAGTTATGCCCTTGGTTATGTTTAGGAAAAGCAACATTTTTGTTGTTGCCTACCCAATTAATACAAATGTCCACCCAAAGATGACATCTTAGTAACACCTCTTATTTCAAATGTGACCCGAATGTCATGCAGGTCGGGTAAGTACAATTTTATAATTTACTTTAACTGAGCTCTCAAATATGACTAAATATTACAGTGTTAAGTTTTTTAAATATTTTATACTTTTCGCATTGTGCATTTTAATAGTACTCACTTGGTTTTCTGGTATAGATGCCTTATACAGACTGTGATCAAAAAAGGGGTTGAGATTGTCAGAGTCCTCCACTTCAATAATAACAGTAGTTGTGTCACTGAGACCTCCAACATCCTGTAGAATCCATAGGAACAGGCATTCATTGAAGACACCAAACAGTATTAAAAAGCACATCGTTAAATCAGATGAGTATTAAGCAAATAATCCTGATTAAGAGTCCATACCTTGGCTACCACAGTGAAGTTATAGAGACGGACAGTGTTGTAGTTCAGTGGACTTCTTAGTCCAATGGTGCCATCAACTAGCATCTCAAATTCATTTGGTGCTGGAGGCTGTTTATAGACCAGAGGAATACGGAAATCATTCTTTAAACTTTGTCCATAAATGTCATTTCATAAATGTATGATTTGTGCTAAATATGCCGTTAACATAATTTGAAACAGCCAACAGCCTTGTGACAGTGTATGAAGTCATGTACAGAGCTAAAGATTAAGAAATTCCTGATGCATTCCACATCCAAAAATTGTTCAGAATTTCAGAGTTGCTTCAGAAATGCTAGTTAAAAGTAACCGTACGAGAATGCCCTCCAGCTGTTTTTACACTCATCTCTTATTAGAGTTCGCTTGGTCAGCTCTCAGGAACCACAACAGTTGATCAATATGAAAGCCAGCAGGATTTCAGCCCTCCAGGACTCAATCTGCAGAACCATGTGACCTGGGCCATAATTCCAGTGCTCTTCTAAGACATGCTCAGTCTTTGGGTAATATGTGATGTAAAGGTCTTGATTGCTCTTTTTCTATTCATTTGTATGTAAATATTTATGTGACCTGGTAGAAACTCAGAGGTACCACAGTAAGAGTGACTACATGATGATAACTCACCTTAATTGAATAGGTCACTACATTGTTGACAGTAGTAGCATCAGCATCCCAAGCCCGAACTGTCAGCACAGCAGAATCCAAAGGATATGACTAGGATGGGCAAAAAAAAAAAACACCAAACAAACCAAAAAATAAAAAAGTAAGAGGATGTTTCTGCATATTCTTCATTCCCAGAATTAAAAGAGACTCCCGATATGACATGTTTTTCATCATAAATGACAGATATGCTGATCTTTGATTTTGATCTTTGATGTTGATTGTTATTTTGTAATAAACTCTCACCTCATGAAGTGTGACTCTGTACTCTTTCTCCACAAACTTTGGAGGATTGTCATTTATGTCAGAAACTAGGAGAGTCCTGTTATTTTGTTTCTAAACAAAGACACAAGGCTCTGTGAAGTGTCCATTTAACACGGTCATAAAATATAAAAACATCTACATATCTTTCCACTTACCCCTGTATTCCCACATATAATCGAATAACGAAATATTCCAGCCGTCTAGAAATAATAGGAGAGATGCAAATGTCATTACTTGCAGAGTAAAACATGTGTTTTTATCTTCAATTTCTCTTTTCTCAAAAAACCTCTTCACGTAAAAACTTTGTTTGAATGGCAATTAAAATATGAAGATAATGTGGGGAAGGAGATAGTAACTGACCAACACATCAGCATCAAGGGGTTTCATGGTGCGTATTGTAGCAACCTCACCCCCTGGAATGTAATCCAGTGTCAGAAATGATCCATAATTAGGATGCAAATATTGCTGAAGCTCCAAAATGCCTCCTGATGCAAGGGGGTTTCTGATTCTCTCAATATCACCTGTTGGACAGTTGATTTCATTCACAAGAGTTAAATGGGGTTATGTTTCATATTATTCTTTTTATATTGGGAACTTGATTTACATTTAGCTGTTTTTTGACCGACCAGTACACAACCAGTGTACACCAGTACACTGACAAAAGACTTATTATTATTTTTCATTCATAAAGTAATCATTTACAGACTCCCACAGATGTTTACAGTGTGTTTAATATGTAATGTATTGTGTGGACTATGCCCCTGATTCTCTGTAATCAAGACTTTTTGTCATTTCTAATGTGACATATTAACATGCAGTATATTCTTACTGTGCTGATCACTGATTTTTGATTCAGATAAGTCATATTCATTCATAAAAACACAATTTTAACCTCACCTTCATATCCTTCTGTGACACGTCCCACCTCAAAGTAGCCTCCATACATACAATTAATCCAAACACCTTGGTTGAAAAAAAATCATGAACATTTTTCTTTGAAACCAGAAAATTTACATAAAGCAAAGCAAAATGCTGCAAATTTGAAATTAATGCTAGTCTGAAGACTTCACAGGCCAATCAAATACAGTGAACTCATTATCGTGTCACTGGAACCATTTTTAGACATTATATGTTATGTATATTATATTATATTATATTATATTATATTATATTATATTATATTATATTATATTATATTATATTATATTATATTATATTATACCTATCCTCAGCCATGGCATGTGGTGCATTATTCTGTTAGAAGTAACACTGTGAACCCCAAAGAGCCTAAAATCCCCTGTCACTGGTGTTTTAATCTCTGTAAAGCTGCTTTGAGACTTGAAGTTGAACAAAGGTGTCACACTGTTCCCAGGCAGTATCAGAGGACCTAACATGTTCCTGGACAGTGTTTCTGTTGCCTTTTAGTGGATCACTTGTTAGCTAGTGCCAATCTTGCCATTTTACTTCGACCTCTGTCGTTTACGAGCTTTTTACCCCTAAGCACCTGCTTTTTCTTTATTACATTCTTAACAATCAAAAGACACTGGGAAGTGTAAAAAGCTGAGGAAGTCTGTCATTCTAGGTATAGTAAACTTTTTTTTTCTCTCTCAGTCTTTATCGTCCTCATATTTTCTCTGAAGATATAATAGTTCAGATCCAACAAGCAACTCACCAACTGGAACACTCCAAACATTCTGATCACACAAACAGCAAAAAATGGACAAAAAGTAGAAAACGTGGATTTTCTTCATTTTTTTCAAAGATTCTTTAAAAATCCATTAAGGAGAGATCTGTGCTCCAGTCTTCCCACCTCAGAAATGCTGAATGTTTGCACGGGCCACACCTTGTGAAACCATTCAACCTTTGCCTGACAAGATTTCATGGTTTTCCTGGATGCAATATCATGCTTGAGGTGTCAACAACATATAGTGGAATCAGACTGTACTATAAAGTAAATATTAGGGAATGTACAAACACAGCTTTTCAGGGAGAAATTTGGATTTTGTGGAGGGTTTGATTGCCTGGTATGTCAGGGTTATTGGGTCCTTTTGAAAAAATGCAGGTCTGTGGTTAGTTTATAGTTCACTTTGTGACTTTCTGCCATTGTCTCTTTGTGTGTGACCCTTAATCCCACATCACTCCAGTAACTCACAATAACTATTCAGAATATCTCCAAGGTCTGAACACATGGTGAAGATCTACATGTGACCAAAATATGTATACTTTGATAAAACACTTTCAAAAGAGAATATCTAATTGAGATTCCACTTCATGTTGTACCTCAGCATAGACAATGTTGTTAGTCACATATTAGTGTTTCATGACTAAGCATAGACTTTGGCCATCCCCTGCCCTCCCTATCACTGCCTGCCTTATTCATGTAAGTAAAACAGAACACCTATCTCCCTGAATCTCTAATTGGTCAAAGCATTATAAAAAGTTTTTTATGGTTAATCTCAAGGAAGACTCATATAAAGATCACAGGTGAAAGTTAACCTTGTGTTAACCACTGTTTTTCATACTGCCTGTGTTTCTGGTTTTAGTTGAAATCAGTGATTTCATCTGTTATTGTCAATACTGCAAAGAGACAGAAAAATACAGAAAACTGCAACGTTTAATGAGCATATATCTGATTTGGAACTTAATGGGAAATGTTTGTTATCAGTGTAAAACCAAAAACAGTTTACTTAAATGCAATAAATTTGGCAGTGTTTAATACTTGTAACACTAGTAAATTTGATGCAGAGCTGTGAGATTTTCTTAAACAAAAACACGTTTCAAGATTGGACTGTAAACTGAAAATAACCGCATGTTCTGTGTATGTCACTGATGTGAGTGCCTTCTTTTTAACTTCATCTTTCATTCTCAGTCCTTAAGAAATGCATTACAAAAATCTAAAATAGTTCTATATATAAGTTTTCTTTCCATGTTATCTACCACTTAATTCAGAAAACTGAATTAAATGTTTAACTAATAGCCGGAGTCCAATCCACAAATCCAAAAATCATGGTCAGTTCAAGTTCAAGTTCAAGTTCAAGTTTATTTAGAGCCCAATATCACTGTTTACAGTCTCAAGGGGCTTTACAGGCCACAACAGTCAAATCAAAATATGACGGCACCCCCTGACTTAATCCTCATGGCGGGCAAGAAAAAACTCCCCAAAAACCCAAGAGGGAAATGGGAAAATGGGAGAAATCTTGAGGAGGACCACAGAGAGAGGAGACCCCTCCTTGGTCAGACAGGTGTGCAATAGGTGCCGACCACGTGGGCAGTTACAGCTGAAAATAAATTGGGGCATGAACAAAGGGGATGGTGATGTAGACAGGAGGCTGACGGGGGATGGAAGATGATGACACCAGGATGGATCAGTCCACAGGGCGGGAGGAGTCAGGATCACTGGTGTCTCAGGAGTAGCATGTGTGGCTCGACAGAGAGAGAGAGAGAGAGAGAGAGGGAGAGAGGGGGAGAGAGAGAGAGAGAGAGAGAGAGAGAGGCACATTGTTAGATGTTCATTTCCACATAATGGTTGAGGTAAATATACATCGTGTGCCGAGTGCAGGCAGGGACTCCAGCAAGACTAACTAGTACAGCATAGCTAAAAGGGAGAGCTAGAAGGTAATATGGACATGATGGCACTCTGGGACACAAGGCGGCCACCCACTCCACAGTCAACAAACCTGAGTGAACATGTTAAAGTGGGGGGGCGACAGCATCCAAACATCCCAGTTCACCAAACAATCTATGCCCGAGAACCCTCCAGATCTGCTCCTTTGCCTAGTAAAGAGCTATTAGCAAAAGGCTTGGCTAAACAGATAAGTTTTCAGCCTTGACTTAAACATAGAGACTGTGTCTGAGTCTCGAACATTAATTGGGAGGCTATTCCATAACTGTGGGGCTCTGTAAGAGAAGGCTCTGCCCCCTGCTGTAGCCATCATAACTCGAGGTACCAACAAATAGCCTGCACCTTTTGATCTAAGTAGGCGTGGTGGATCATAAAAGACCAGGAGTTCGCGCAGGTACTGTGGCGCAAGACCATTTAATGCTCTATATGTTAATAGTAAGATTTTATAATCAATACGAGATTTGACTGGGAGCCAGTGCAGTGTGGATAAGATAGGGGTGATGTGATCATATTTTTTGGTTCTAGTAAGAACTCTGGCCGCTGCATTCTGAACTAACTGTAGCTTATTTATACACCTAGTAGAGCATCCAGACAGTAAGGCATTACAGTAGTCTAATCTAGAGGTAATGAAAGCATGAACCAATGTTCAGTGAACAGACAGAGTTCATAAAACCCTATCACCATATCAACCAAAAACAAATTTCTAAAACTAAATTTCACCATATCAGCCAAAAACTAAATTTCTAAATTTCATTGCGTGTGTGTGTTTCAGTTCAGGGACTAGCCAACAGTTTCAGTATACTTATTTGGACAACTATATATATATACACTTATTTTTTACGTTGTTTAAATTCACATAAAATTGTGGCACAAAATTGGTGCTGGTATCGATACCTCAGAAAAGTGCATAAGAATGGGACATCTGTAGGCTATCTTACCTTAATAAAACAACCAGTGCTTCATATTGCACTGCACTTTTATATTTGAAATGTTTCTTCAATATTACCTGTCTGAGACTCAACCACTGTGGTATTAAAAGTGAAACACTGGCTGGTTTGCATAATAGATTGCCTGGCTTGTGTAATGGAAAGCCTAATAGATTATATTTCATAGTATTTACTTTTACTTTTGATACTTAAGTAGGCGTACATGTAAAGCCAGATACTTTTATTGAAGTAGTGATGTTCTACCAAGTAATATACTTTTACTTTTATTTAAGTATGGCATTTGGATACAGTTTACACCACAAAAGGAGTGTAACATAACTAACTGTAAACACGATATGTGGAAGCAGAGATCTCGATGGAAAAGGGGAAAATACAAAGGCTGTTTATTTTCTATGTACAGTATTTATAACAGAGCATATATATACCTATTTGCAACGAGTATTAACAAAACAGAACAGGTTGTGAATATGAACAGCTCCGAAAGAAAGAAAATAACAAAACAAAATAACGTAACATTTGTGGGTGGGGCACTCGACCAGATTTTAAATTACAAAAGATCATTTCTAATTGTGTATTTTTTCAAGCAGCAAATTGAAAAAGATATCATGTCCAGCATGCATTCTAAGAGCACTGAAGAGAACCTAAGACACTTTTGTCTCTACGTACAATTTCTCTCTTTTCTATCAAAAATAAGACAATATACAATGAATCAAAATAAATTCAAGATATATGAACGAAATAAAACCCAGAAAAAGCCTAAAAAGCCCAAAAATAATATGACTGTTCAATTAGTCTATCTGGTTAGTTTGTTGGTGTTTGTTTGTTTGTTTGTTTCTCACTCAGATTCTGCTTTCCCCGGTTTTTCCTTTATGCTGCCCTCTTCACCAGGTCCCTCTTGCACAAGAGATTTTTAATCTCAGTGAGATTATACCTGCTTAAGTAATGATAAACTAACCAATGAAAACTGTCTCTCCCTGTTTGTAGCAATAGACTTCACTCTCAATGTCCCAAAGACTGTGGCTAACTAAAAGCCTGACAGAGTTTCATAGAGAAAAACAATATTTGCTTTATTATAACACAAGAGGTTTTGGTTCTTACACAGAAAACACACGCAAAGAGAGAGACAGAACAAAAATTAAATCATGCTGAGGGCCATATTCCACCCAGTGTTTTTTAAAGTGCAGGAACGGGAGTTGGCCTATAGAGTAACTTTTTGTTGTTTGTAGAATCTGTTTTCTTTCTATGGTTTTGCTGAAATGAATGCCATCCTCCTTTGACACTTATCTTTCACTCTCAGTCCTTTTGTCACACTGGTGGTGTGGTTCAGGACCCAAGTGCAGAGACACGATGATGACGGTGAAAAAAGGAGGACTTTACTAGTAAACTGAAGATCAAAATACAGGTGTGGAACAGGAACAAAAAACCAATAACAAAAAGGTGCAGTGTAACAGTGTGCTCTAAAACACAAACAACGATAGACAATGGACAAGGAAAACACTAGGACTTAAATAGAGGGAGAACTAAACAGGGCAACACAGGATTGGTAGAAATTAACAAGGTTAATAATTGGGACAAACGGGAACAGGTGAGGGGCGGAGACAGACAGAACAGGTGCACAAAGACATGTCAAACTAAAAGTCCAAAATGGAGGTGCAGGTTGTGACACCTTTAGAGAGTATGAGAAATATTTTTAATGTATTAACCATGGCTGCTTGTTATTTGAATGAATTGCAAACTGTTGCTTTAGTTATACTAATTACTGTTTAAGCATTAATGTTCTGTTCTGTGTGTCATATAATTTTGTAGCTGACACCCTAAGTGTCATTAAAAGGTCACAGTGGAAAATGACAGACAAAGGAAGAAGTGCGGACTAAGAGAGTAGTGCAAGAGGTGACTGAGGAATGTGCCAAACTGTTTGACACTCCACCCAGAGCAAAAGTTACGCCAGAAAGAGAAGCATCAAGGATGTTTATTTAAGATGTTTATTCCTCTATATGAATATTCTGTGTTTCTCTGTTTTCGGGGAAACTGTGTCTACCCACGGGGAAACACACTCTTGCATGCGGCACGCAATAAAAGGCAAATGATTCATCACACTCCTGATTCTTTAGTCTCTGAGAATTAGCAACTGTTATTAAGGGGGCTGTAGAACTTCCCCTACAAGAGACAGAGAAAAAAATTATCACATCTGTAGATATGCATTATACTAACCTGAAAGAATTGTCATTAGCATCAAATCAAATGTAATTCTTTACATTTAAAACCTCTTAAGCCAAGGTATATCTCAGAATGAGAAATATAACTCAAATTAGCTCACCAAAAACCCCTTGAATGAAAATACATATCATCATAAGAGGCTTAATTCAATCTACCTGGTTGGTGCCTGTTGTTTGTCACTGAATTCAGTGAAGTTTTCTTTTGAACTTCGTCTTCCATCCTCAGCACTTAGGAAAGACAGAAATCATTTTCAACTTTTGAGCTTCCACATATTCTAGACATGAATTGTTTTTTCTTATATAGGACACTCTTGCTCAAATGTAATGATTTTATTGCACCAAGACCCTTGGCAATAAAAATACATTTCAAAATGAGAAGTTTAACTTACTCAGCTGCTGTCTGTGTGTCACGGAAGTCAGTGAAGTTTTCTTTTGAACCTCTTCTATCATCTTCAGTCCTTTAAAAACACAGAAATAATTGTAAAAATATAAAACAATTTTAGCCAAATACTTTAGACGTAAGATGTATTTTATTTGGGAGATTTTTACTGAAAGTAAATTATTGTAATACACCAAGACCCTCTTGAATACAACACCATTTCAAAATGAGAAGTTTAACTTACTCAGTTGCTATCCGTGTGTCCCGGAAGTCAGTGAAGTTTTCTTTTGAACCTCTTCTATCATCTTCAGTCCTTTAAAAACACAGAAATAATTGTTTAAAAAAACAATTTTAACCAAATACTTTAGACATAAGTTGTATTTTATTTGGCCGATTTTTACTGAAAATTAATTATTGTATTACACCAAGATCCTCTTGAATACAACACCATTTCAAAATAAGAGGTTTAATTCAGTTTACTCAATTGCTGCCCGTGTGTCACGGAAGTCAGTGAAGTTTTCTTTTGAACCTCTTCTATCATCTTCAGCCCTTTAAAAACAGAGAAATAATAGTAAAAAAAAAAATTAAAAAACAATTTTACCCAAATACTTTAGACATAAGTTATATTTTATTTGGGATTTTTTTACTGAAAATTAATTATTTTATTACACCAAGATCCTCTTGAATACAACACCATTTCAAAATAAGAGGTTTAATTCAGTTTACTCAATTGTTGTCCGTTTGTCCCGGAAGTCAGTGAAGTTTTCTTTTGAACCTCTTCTACGATTTTCATTCCTTTAAAAACACAGAAATAATAGTAAAAAAAATAGCTAAATGCTTTAGACGTATGTTGTATTTTATCTGGGAGATTTTTACTCAAAATGAATTATTGTATTACACCAAGACCCTCTTGAATACAACACCATTTCAAAACGAGAAGTTTAATTCAATTTACTCAATAGCTGTCCATGTTTGACCGAAATTAGTGAAGTCTTCTTTTGAACTTCTGTTATTTTCAGTCCATTAGAAACCAGAAGTAATTGTAAAAAAGAATTAACTTCCAAATACTTTAGACAAAAATATGTATTTTTATCTGGGACATTTTTGTTGAGATTTGATGATTTGGTTAAACCAAGACCCTCTTGAATACAACAACATTCAATTCAAATCTGTGTGTCACTGAAATAAGTGAGGCCTTGTTTTGAATTTTGTCTTCCATTGTTACTCCATCAGAAAAACATAAATCATTCTCAAAGTATATCGATGATAATAATAATAATAATAATAATAATAATAATAATAATAATAATAAAAGAACCTTTACTTCCAAATACTCCAGACAATGATTAGATTTGTGTTAGTGGCATTTTTACTGAAGTTTCATTATTTTATTATGCCACAAACCTTTTAAACAAGTGCAACACTGGATGGTCTTCAGGCACTTGGGCACTTTTAAACACATTCTGTTTGTTAAAGACAAACTTATCGTTTTTTATTAACCATTTCGTTAAGAACTTTCTCGACAACAACATAAAATTCTAAATGATCTAAGTTTTCGTCTCTGAAATGATGAGATGTTGCAGTACTGACATATACTTCACTTTTGCTTTCCATCTCAGTTATCCCTTCCCTCTGACCTCTCATTTCTAGTCTTAAATTACTGAATCACAGATTTTAAAAAATCAAGAGGCACGTCTGAGCATGGAAACTTGATTCATCTTCTAACTTACTGTGCATCTCTCCTCCAAACCAGTATTAATTCACCTGCCTCAACTCATGGACTGGTTTTTGACCCCTTTACTAGCTCAGTAAAAATATGTTAGAGAAGAGCCAGAGGGTCACTACATATGATATAAATTGCTTTTGAAAAATGTCCTTTTAAGACAGGAAACTTTATACAGCTGTTAAATGTAGTGTTATGAAGTGTAAACACAGGTCAGACACATGGAATTTCTGAACTTAAAAACATGAAAAAAGGTTGTTACTTTCAAGTAATTATATAAGAACTACAATTTGCCAGTTTGTTGAAAATGTTCTATTGTGTAGAATAAGTTTAACGGAAAATTTCCTGTCTTTAATATGCTGTAGCTTGTGAGTTAATAATTAGACTAGTTTGCCTCGCTCCCTTGTATGGCACAGTTACACTGTTCAGTCACTCACCATCTTATGAAGAACAGTCCACCAGCAATGATGACCACTATCACCATAACACAGATAACAATTATGATTGGTTGGCTGAAGTCTGTGGCTCCATGCTCTTCAATAGTAAAGTCTAGTTCAGGACCAAAGACTTCCTGTAGCCCTGCTTTCACAACCTCCTCCTCAGTCTGTAGTTTCCTGTAAGGTTTATAACAGTAGAGACATTAGAAAAGAGCATCAGAGAGAAGGTAAGTAAATACACTAATCTGCCAGTATCACATTACACGAGGATTTCAGTGAGGAAGATGATGATGGCTTGCAGTTTGGCTTGCTCTTTTACTCTATCTGACAAAACAGGTTCTGAATTCTTACCTTTTCACTTCGTTGGCAGGCAGAACTATGTTGTTGTCATCCTTGGCAATTAAGCTCACACATGTTTTGTTCATGGTTTTGCTTTTTAGAGAATCAATCTCTCTGCCCGCTTCTTTGTTTTCAGTGTAAGCAACAACAGTCACATTCCAGCCCAAAGACTTGCTCAGAGATCTGGGAAAAACAGACGATGATTATAATATTTAGAGCACCAGTATCTTAGATACACTCTAACAAAATGCTGTAAGAAAACAACCAAAATCTGACAGTAACATACTGTTTCCCATTAAAATGGTACTATACTGCAGAAAGCAATGCGTTCTGGCATTATCCATCTGAATCCTGCACTTTATGAGCAAATCATACGGCAAGTTGAAATACATTTTATCTGTCTGGCAATGTTTGCTCACCATCGTCATCTTTAAACGAAGTCCGACTGATCGGTAACGTAACTAAGCTAGTTTGCAGCACTCTCATGTGGTCCTAAGCTGACATGCTGAGACTGCAGAGTACAGCAGTATTGTTAGGGGTTTTTGTTTTATTACTATTATTTTGTAGTTAAGGCCGACTTCAGGGATACTGGCAGTAGCAAGATGCAAAATTCCCCCAAGTTTATTAAAAAGTTGATTAGTGTTATTACATTTGATGATTGAATGGATAACTGCCATGTTCTGTTATGCATACCTGAAATTTCCAACTGTAATGGAAAAACCAGTTTGTTTGTATCAACAAATTAAGTATTTCAATTGGTGCTGCTTTTTTAAAATAAATGTTGGGCTGCATAATTGAAGTCTGTTCTTTCACTTGGAATGTTTGTATTGCTGCATTTTAATTAACTAAATCATTCAGCATGTACTGTATCTTTTGTAGAGAATATCCCATTAAAATTACTATAATTATAATATGCTCTATTTACAAAAATGACTACATGGTACTGTACTTAGGATTGTGGTGAAATTCCATTGTTAAACTTAAAAAAGTATAAATACATTGTACTGGCAACCCTGCTGGCGACAGTGTGCTGTAAACTGAATAAAATGCAGCACTATACCGTGTTTTAGTACATAGTATTATAATGGTGATAAACTGTGAATTAAGTTTACAGTAAGCAAACGGTAGAAAAAATGGTAATGTACTGGCAACCCTGCTGCCAGTAGTCTACTGTAAAATCAAGCACATTTAAAATCACAGCAATTTACTCTAATTCAGTAAATGGCATTATTACAGTAACATACTGTAAATTACATTACAATAGGAGAAATGTAAAATTAACAGTAAACTATTGGCAACCCTGCTGGTAGTACTTCACTGTTAATCCAAATGACAATCATTTACAGTGTAGAGCAAGCAATGTTCTAATGCTTCAAGACATGGAAATAAAAACTGCACTTATATCTACAAAACATAGTATGCTTACAGAGGAAATTTTATAAAAAAAAATAACAGAATGACTGTTGATGTTCATCATGACACTGCATGGTTCAAGGAATTTTTGTTGTTTGTTCGTTTGTTTGTTTGTTTGTTGCAGGAAGCATGAGATGACCCCAGAGTGAAAGAGTGGATGCTCAGCAGCGACTGTCATGCTGTTGCTAAGCTGCATGTTCCGACGTGTTAACTATTATGTACGAACAATTTGGAAAGTCCAAAATAAACATAGTTTGCTTCGTCGATTAAACATAGCTAACATAGTTTGCCTCATTTGAGGATAACGTTAGTTACTCAGTTTGTTGTCAAACCTGTGCTAGGCCGATCTGGGACAATGGAAAGCTAAGTTCAAGATAATCAAGGCCTGATACATGTCTCCATGGTGATCACTCAGATCCCTTATATACTATGTGTATTACCTTCCTTCATAACAGAGACAAAAAAACAGCCTTAGCTAATCTGACTGAAAGGAGATGGGGACACCTGTGAGAGAACTATGCCATTGAAGAATCATTATCATGTAATATATATATATATACACACACATATATATATATACATACACACACACACACACACACACACACACACATATATATATATATAGCATAAAATATGATATAGTATTATCATACATTATAATGTTTTGCCAAGGTTTTGTGTTTGTGTTTATTTATTGTAGCAATCAAACACTGTGAAAACTAGTTTCTGCAAAACACCAGCATTCAGATTCACTCCTCTGAAGTTTGAATTGTGTTTCATCAGCAGGAGTGTATTTCTGGTGGTGCAGATATTTTCAATAAATTTGTCTTCAAATTCAAGCCATGCTTTCCTAATGCCTCACAACTGTCCAAAAATAACAGCAGATAGTTTGAAAGTTTTTAGAACACTGTATAGTCTGGCAAGAAGCTAATCTTGACAGTATAAAAACCACTGTAGCTCTGTTCACTGGTAATAACTGTGGTATTATTGGCCATTTTGACTCACTCTTGCATCTCTGGGATTTTCACGTCCACAATGTTGTTTGGTTGGTTGAGACAGATGACCACAACATTGCTCTCGGCAGCTGGCTCCACTGTCACCTGAAGATGCAGTTGAAATAGTTTTCCACACTGAACTGTTTGAACTGCAAAAGCTGTCCATAAAAATATGAAATAATTGAAATGGACATTAGGATTACCCTTTCAGTTTCTCACAGTTTAAGACTTTGATATCAAGATCAGTAAATGAAGGACTGTAAATGAATAAGTAAGAGTACACACATAAGCCCAACAAGTACTAAGCTGACCACTCTTGCATCTCTCTCACCCCCCCCCCCCCCCCCTCACCTCCACTCTAGTGGTACCATATAATCCATGTTTATCTGTGGCTTTAACCTCTATGGTCACATGTCCAGCATACCCTTCCACAGATAACACATACACTTGACCAGAGGATGGTTCCACATCAAACAGAGTGCTGGGTTCCACCAGAAAGTACTCCAGCTCTGAACTCTCGGGGTCTGTTGCCTGAAAGAAAATATGAAAAGTGAGCGGGATGTTTTGATTGATGTGTAATTGCTGTGTAACTAAATACTAACTGCATTTAGTTATGATTCTAAAACAGATAAATATAATATAGAAAATATTATTCTTTTTAGCGTTCAGTTTGAGAAGCATTACTTCAGTAAATTTTGATTATGCAGTCTAGTTGTTATTGACTGCTGTATTGAGGGCTGTTTTATTTAAAATTAAAATTGGTCAATAGAGGCAAAAAATGAAATACATCATACATAGAAGTAGTTCTTTTTATCAAAATCAAATTCTGTGACGTGTAGAATGATAGTTTTGTTTCAACACGTAGCACTGGTCCAAATTAAACTGCATAACAAGGCAGGAAACCCTTAGACACCGCATTAAGTCTAAATCTGTATGGACTGTGACCTTCAGGTGGTGGATTCTGAAATATGCTACTGCAAATTTTGAAATGAAATAATCCGGTTATTATTCAGATGAAAAAAAGAAAAAGAAATCAAATCTGGAAACATACAATGTACTACAAACATATATACCTGACCAAAATTATGATAATCAGTGTAGTGCAAATACAGAATGCAGTGACCTTTTTAAGAAAAAGTTTTGTCTTGAAACACTTGAACTTATAACAGATTTCAAATACTGAAATGTAATCCATCAGTAAAGTTATTTTGTGCAGTGTTTAGCTGCACTTTTTTTTTTTGCTGTAGTATTTGTGCACCCTACCTCCACTTGGACAACACGGAATTTGGGTGGAGCAATGTTGAAGATCGTGGCCTGGTACATGGCACTGACAAACAACGGGGCTTCATTCACATTCTCTACCTGAACTGTCACCTATAGTGGAAAAAAAGAAACAGACAGAAAGAAGTTACTCTTATGAATGCTCGTTATAGTCTAGTAATCATCTTGAATTTCAACTGTAGATGGAGAAATGCTTGAACATACTGTTGTCAGATCAGTATTGGGTGGGATCCTTGAGTCAGTCGCCTCCACAGTGAGGATGTACCTCTCCTGTGTCTCCTTATCAAATGAAGCAAGACTTCTAATAGTCCCTGCTGCATCCACAGCAAATAGGTCTGTGTTTGAGGTAAGTGTGTAGTTGACAGTAACCTCAGGGCTTCCAGGTGATGCCTTGACCTTTCCCACTTCTGTGCCCTTTGGTTCATTCTCTTTCACTGTGAAGTTGTAGGTCTTTGTCTCAAAGGTCACAGACGTTTTGAGGTTGATCAAGACAGTAGCTGAGGAAGGACACCACAAATGAACTGAAGTCATATAAATGAGAGAACTAAAGAATGTATTCATTTAGACTGGAGCTCTCATTGCTCATTCTGCCTTTTGACTTTATTATTTGTCGTTCTAACTAGCTCTTTGACACCTCCTGCTGAAGTTAGCATAGATTTTAGTCTAAGTCACATATATCGTGCAGTAATGAAAAGTGGAGCCAATTGACTCCTTTTGAATAAATCAATTAAAACCTGTTGAGAATTGTGGTGGTGTTCCATGGTCTTGTGCCTTGACAGTGACATTAAACAGAGTGTCCTCCACTAGTTCTGTGAGGTTAGTTGTCAAGGTGATGTCTCCTGTTTTACCATCTACATCAAACACAGGGGAGCCTGTAATGAAACTGGGCAGAAACAATATTCATATTACTTTTTAAGATATGAATACACATTTTATTCACTTTTGCCCTGCAAGTTAGACTTATATGTGGTTTAGCTGCAGTAAATTTACCACACAACACATGTGTGGGTGAACTGGATACATACAAAGTCCATCACCACTTCTTTTCATCAGCCAGTTTTATAGGTGTCTACACAGAACCAAAGAAAATTGGTCCCATAGGGCTCCTCACTTTTGCTAATCACTACTGAAGCACAATGACAGGGAGTGTTATTTCTCTGGCGGATCCTCACAGAATAGAACAAATTATGTTCATCCAAACCAGTTGGAAGTAATTCAGGATGACTTTTTTGTAACATTGTTTTAAAGTTTAATCTTCTCTGTGAGCATTTAAAAATAATCTAGATAAGTACAATTATACCCACATCCATGTTTCTTTCTGTGTGTTTTTCCATGAATAGGCCAAATAACATATTTGGTTCAGTGTGTGCGTAAACAAAATTTCCCACAATAATAATTCATTACAAAATGCTTGGGAGTGAAGAGCACTAATGGGTTATTAGAAAGATATATGAAGATATACACAGATATGTGAGAAATACAATGCCAGCTGGATGGATTAAATTGATTTGATCAATTGATTAAATTCTCATGGCTACACTGCCACTTAATTTCACAAAGCTTAACAGCACATTAGTGTCCTTAGGTCCTCCTCATGTAGCCTTGGAGTACACTTCAAATAGTCCACTGACACACAAGGTCACACCTCCACCACCAATGTATTACAATTTATGTCCATAAGTCCATACTTTGCATGTTACAGATGTGAGGTTTCCAGTTGTTGACTGACCTGTATTTAATGAGCGCGTTGGTGCCGATGTCTTTATCTGTGGCAGACACAGTTAACACCAAGTGTCCTACACTGGCATCTTTTGCCAGAGTCCATATGGTGTAGTTGTTAGAACTGAACACTGGAGCATTGTCATTGACATCCTGGATGGTGACCGACACCACAGCATTGGCTGACTTAGAACTATCATCTGACTGAACTGCCTGGACATCACAGAAACAAGAGGAGGATGAGCATTACTCACATTAAAACTATTCAGAGATTTAGTATTCAGTTGTTTTCATTAATATTTTCAAAAAACTCTCACAGGGTAATTAAACTTGATGCTAATAATCAACATTATTCTACTCTACTGTGTTTTTACTACGTTCCTGTATTTTGAGCATAAGTTTATGTAACTTTTGTCACCTTGATATCAAGAGTGATCTGAGCTATTTCCTCTCTATCCAGTGCTGTTGTCACAGAGATGATCCCACTCTTCTGGTCAATGTCAAAGCTGCTTAGATACTCATTTGGAGTCACTAAAAAATAGAGAAATCTACTAATCCATGCATTCTACATGTCAGAAAGTTAATCATTAAAAAACAGATCTCAGGCCTGTAGGTAAAGTTTATCAGTTCAAAGGCTGCTGTGATTAGCTGGTTTGCAAATTTCCAGAACTTGCATCCTAAGTACAGTGCGCTACATCAGTGTTACATATTAACTTTATGGACTGGATTTCCATTTGAAGAAACTGTAGGAAAAGTAGAAAGTAATTGTTCTTCTTTTCTGCAGTACCTCCAGCAATGCTGTAGACCACAGACTGGTTAATGCCTTTGTCTCCATCTTGAGCTTTAATGGGCTCTGGAGTGACTGTTGGTAAAGGGCTCATCTGGTAATGAAGAATAATTTTCCAGTTAAATTTCTGAATCATATTTACATTTAAACATGTGAAAACAACTTGAAAGGGTTGTTCTGTGCCTAGTAAATCTGATAATGACATAGTTCTCAATTGGCCTAATTCTGGAACGCACTTTCCGTGCCTTACTATGGAAAATTAATCCCACTATAGTACCTGTGAACTGTTAATGGTAGTTACTTGCTAAGGAATCACACTCATTGCTGGAAAGATGAGAATCAAAGGCTGAAAGAACTCCTTTTTTCTGAAACAGATGCTTTGTGAACCAATGCAACATTAAACAAAATGTTAATTTTCATCTTTTGGTAAACTCTGCCCCCTCTCAAGTTTTTTATTACAGCTACATTCTAAATAGTTTTTAAAATAGATGGGTCCATTTTGGATCTAGAAAGACTTCCAGGTGATATAAGGTAAAAAACATGTGGTTATAAATCTATCATTTAAAGCCAGTAATCACAAAAAAACAAAATGCATTTGTGGGTGCATAGGCCAACTTAAATAGATATCGTTTAAAATAAAAAGTTATTTTTCTTAGCATTGGCATTTATATCACAAAAATGCATATAAGCATAATCCGTGCCCAAAAAATTGTGGATTTCACTCAAACAGTAAGTTGCAGAATGTTTTAGTCTACTGTGAAAAAAAATCAGGTCTTTATCTTTCTGTTCTTCCTCTAGGACAGTGCTTCTCAATCCTGCTCCTGGGGGACCCCTGCTCTGCACGTTTTCAATCTTTCGCTGCTCTACCTGCCTGACTGAACTCATCGGTGGTGCTTTTGTTTGGCTGAACACACCTGATTTAATGAAGAGCATGTTAATCACACCAATTAGGTCTGTTCGAAGCAAGGATAGATGGAAGATATGCAGAGCAGGGGTACCCGTGAAGCAGGATTTAGAAAACACTGCTCGAGGATAGTGGGATTTCATAGTGTTTTCTCAAAATCTGGTGAACACTTTAGATGTTTAAATAAACAGGAGATAACTGAGAATTTAAGGGAAAAGTGTAATGGCAACCACAGACCCAGGCCCAGAAAATACCAAATGATATTTTCTATGATTTGAAATGGAGTGACCTTGATGTCATGCAGGTCAGGTGAGTATAATTTTACAATTTACTTTAACTGAACTCTCCGATATGACTAAATGTTACCGACTTAAGTGTTTTAAGTATTTTATATTTTGTGCACCATGCATTTTAATGGCACTCACCTGGTTTTCTGGTATAGATGCGTCATACAGACTGTGATCAAAATAGGGGTTCATATTGTCAAAGTCCCACACCTTAATATTAACAGTAGCTGTATCACTGAGACCTCCACGATCCTGTAGTATCCACAGGAACAGAAATTCATTACAGACACTGAACACTGTTCAGTAGCACATAGTTAAATATGTGATCCATATTAAGTAAATCATTCTGATTAGGTGTCCATACCTTGGCTTCCACAGTGAAGTTATAGAAATTGACAGTGTTGTAGTTCAGCTGACTAATTAATCTCAGGGTGCCATCACTTTCCATCTCAAATTCACTTGGAGCTGGGGGCTGTTCATAGACCAGAGGAATACAGAAATCATTCTTTAAGCTTAGTCTAAAAGTATTATTTCGTAAACTAATGCCTTATACCATTGAAGAACTGTGAAGAACTCCCAGCTATTGTATAAATTCAGCAAAAAGTCAGCAAAACATTGAAACTTGCTTCTTTGATAAGTTGAATTAAGTGTCCTTGGGGGTGTGTATGAAATAATTTGTGGAGACACACATGAGGAAACCAATGATTTGTAATTCCTGATTCATTCTATGTCCAAAACTTCTTCAGAGTGCCACAGTTGCTCTAAAATGTCAGGTTAAAAAAGCTCTACAAGGATTCTTGGAGGACCCAAACCTTTTTGCCCTTATCTCTTAATTAGAGTTTACGTTTCACCTGAGAAACATCTGACTCCTTGGAAACAACTATGTTTGGTTGATTTGTATGTAACCATTTCTGTGACCTGGGAGAAACTCAGAGGCAATCGCACACCAGGCTAACTAGATGATGATGACTTACCTTAATTGAATAGGTCACTATAGAGTTATTAGGGGTAATATCAAAGTCCACAGCCATAACCCCCGAGGGAAAAGTTCCATTTACAGGAAATGCCTTGAGTGGACCAAAAAAAAAAAATTAAGAGAATAAAAACGTTGGAGAATCCAGCAGATTCATCATATTTAGAATTAATGAGACCCGTGATATGAAATGTTGTTCATCATAAATGATGAGCATTTTATTCTCTGTACTGACATAAATGATTGTTTTTCAATAAACTTTGTCACACTCACGTCATACATTCCGACGTGGTACTCTTTTTTCACAAAAACTGGAGGATTGTCGTTTATATCGGAAACAAAAAGAATCCGTGTATTTTGTTGCTAGAAAAAAAAAGACACAAGGTTCCATGAAGTGTCTATTTAATATGGTCATGAAATATAAAAACATTGACATATATTTTCACTTACCCCCGTATTCACGCATGTGAGTGAATAATAAAGTGCTTCACCCCTCTGGAAATGATTTGTCAAATAGGAGAGATGCAAATGTCATTACTCTGCAAATGTAAATCAAAATGTAAAGAGAATATAGGGAGTTGGAGAGCAACTGACCAACACATCAGCATCAAGGGGTTTTATGGTGCGTATTGTAGCAACCACATCCCCCGGAGTGTGATCCAGTGTCAGGAATGACAAAGCAATAGAAGCAGAAGACCATAATGGTTCAAGCTCCAAAACATCCACCGCTTGGATATCAGTGAGTCTCTCCACATCACCTGTTGGACAGTTGTTTTCACCCACAAGAGTTAAATGGGGGATATGTTTCATATTATTCTTTTTCACATTGGGAACTTGATTTACATTTAGTTGTTTTTTGACTGACAAGCACACTCAGGTAAACAACTGCTGAAAAGACTAATGATATTCATTCATCATATATTCATTTATAGACATTTACAGGCTTTTATGCTACATTTGTTCAATGTGTAATGTATTGAGCAAACTTTGTCCCTTATTCTCTGTAATCAGGAATTTTACTATTTTTAAAGCAATATGTTCTTGCTATGCTGATTATTCCTAAAGATTTTTGATTCAGATAAGTCATACTAATTCTTAAAAACACAATTTGAACCTCACCTTCATATCCTTCTGTGACACGTCCCACCTCAAAGTAGCTTCCATTTACACAATTAATTGTGGAAACACCTTGGTGGGGAAAAAAAACTCATCATGAAAATTTTTCCTTTTCACCAGAAAATTTAAGTAAAACAAAACAAAATGCTGCAAATTTGAAATTAATGCTAGTCTAAGGACTTCACAGGCCATTCGAGTACAGTGAACTCATTGTCGTGTTACTGGAACCATTCTCAGACATTGTGTGCGCTTATCATCCACTACGGCATATGGTGTAATATTCTGCTGAAAGCAACCCTGTGACAACTCCCTCCAAAGAGCCTAAAATCCCCTGTCACTGGTGCTTTTAGACAATAATCTCTGTAAAGCTGCTTTGAGACATATTTTACTTTAGTAAAAAATACTATACAGAAAAACTTGAACTTGAACTTGAGCAAAAGGATTACAATGTTCCAGTATCAGAGGACCTGACATGTTCCTGGACATTGTGTTTGTTGCATGACAGTGGATCACTTGTTAGCTAGTGCTAATCTTTCCATTTTACTCAGATTTCTCTCATTCATGAGCTGTTTTTTCCCCCTGAGTGCCTGCCTTTTCTTCATTACATGTTTAATGAGCAAACGACACTGGAAAGTATTCAGCATTCAGAAAATGTGTAAGTATTCAGAAAGGTGTATTCAGTGATGAAGGAACTATATTGAAAATTAACCTTTTTTTTGTTTCAGTCTTTATCATCTTCATATCATTTTGTCTGAACATACAATAGTACAGATCCAACAAGTGCACTCACCAACTGGATAACTCCAAACATTCTGTGTACACAAACAGCAAAAAATGGACAAAAGGCAGAATATGTGCATTTTCTTCATTTCTATTTTAAAAGATTCTTTAAAAATCCATTGATTTATTCCATTGAAGATCTGTGTTCCAGTCGTCCCACCACAGAAATGCTGAGTGCTCAGTGTTCATATGGGCCACACCTTGTAAAACCACTCAACCTTTGCCTGACAACGTTTTATGGCTTTTCTGCATACAGTTGTGTGTTTGAGGTGTCATCAAGCACTCATTAGAATGTACTACAAAGTAAATCTTTGCAGTACAAACACATAGTGAATGTACAAACAGAGCGTTGAATGTACAAATACATAGTTTCTGAGGGAGAGCTTTGGATTTTGTGGAGAGTTTGATTGCCTGGTATGTCAGGGTTATTGGATCCTCTTGAAAAAATGCAGGTCTGTGTTTAATTTTGTGACTTTCTGCCATTGTCTCCTTATGCATGACCCTTAACCCCACATCACTCCAATAACTCACAATAACTATTCAGAACATCTCCAAGATCTGAGCATGATAAAACAGATGGTGGAGACCTACATGTGACAAAAATATGTATACTTGACAAACCACTCTCTGAAGAGAATATCTTATTGAGATTCCACTCCATATTGTCAGAGATAATGTCATAAGTCACATATTAGGGTTTCATGACTCTAAGCATAGACTTTGGCTGTTCCCTGCCCTCCCTATCACTGCCTGCCTGATTCATGTAAGTAAAACAGAACACTTATCTCAAATACATGGGTCTGCCGTGGTGGAACTACAATGTTCTGAAGATGGGCTACTAAAAGCACACCAAAGCATCTTGCTGGGGGCAGCACGGTGCACCCGAACAAAAATTCGGAATGGTGACATTTGTGTGATCAGTTTTCATCACTCATTCGCACGTCACGTCAATGATATCATGTCACCATCATGTGGGACAGTTAACCTGAGTTGGTGCCCTGATTCTAGGTTGTGAGCTAGGTTGGCTCTGTTGTATTTGAATTTAAATGACAGAAATAATCAGCACACGTTAGATAACATAACATAGAGAACAATAACGTTTGCTTTACCATAACGCAAAAGATTTTGAGTTCATACACTCACGTACAAACTTACACAGAAAACACACACAAAGAGAGAGACAGGGAAAAAAATTAAACCATGTTGAGGGCCATATTCCACCCAGTGTTTTTTAAAGTGCAGGAACGGGAGTTGGCCTAAAGAGTAACTTTGTGTTGTTTGTAGAGTCTGTTTTTCTGTTTTCTTTGTAAAGTCTATTCTTTCTATGGTTCTGCTGAAATGAATGCCATCCTCCTTTGACACTTATCTTTCACTCTCAGTCCTTTAGACAGACAGAAAAAAAACTAAACTATAACTATACATATGCATTGTACTAACCTGAAAGAATTGTCATTAGCGTTAAAATAAAATGATATTCTTTACATCTAAAACCTCTTAAACCAAAGTATATCTCAAAATGAGAAATATAACTCAAATTAGCCCACCAAGAACCCCTTGAATGAAAATACATTTCAAAATGAGAAGCTTAATTCAATCTACCTGGTTGGTGCCTGATTTTTGTCATTGAATTCAGTGAAGTTTTCTTTTGAACTTCGTCTTCCATCCTCAGCACTTAGGAAAGACAGAAATCATTTACAGAATTTGAACTTCCACATATTCTAGACACGAGTCACTACTATATATACATACATATATATATACATATATATAGGACATTCTTGATCAAATGTAATGATTTTATTGCACCAAGACCCTTTGCAATAGAAGTACATTTCAAAATGAGAAGTTTAATTCGATTTACCAAGTTGCTGTCTGTGTGTCACTTAAGTCAGATAAGTGTTCTTTTGAACCTCCTCTATGATCTTCAGTCCTTTAAAAACAGAGATAATTGAAAAAAAAATTAACTTCCAAATACTTTAGTTAAAAATGTGTATTTTTATCAGGGAGATTTTTGCTGAAGTTGATGATTTCGTTGCACCAAGACCCTCTTGAATACAACAGCATTTCAAAATGAGTTCGACTAAAATCACTTGGTTACTGTCTGTGTGTCCCTTAAATTAGTGATGCTTTGTTTGGAATTTTGTCTTTCATCTTTACTCCATCAGAAAAATAGATTACACATTAAAAATAGAAATCATTCTCAAAGTATAATAATAATAACAAAAAAACCCCGAACTTCCAAATACTCTAGACCTTGATTATATTTGTGTTAGTGGCATTTTTGCTGTAATTTCATCATTTCTTTATACCACAAACCTTTTAAACAAATGCAGCACTGGATGGTCTTTAGGCACTTGGACACTTTTGAACATATTTAGTTTGAAAAACAAACTTACTTTTTTTATTAATCAGTCATGGCACCAAGAACCTGTGCAACTGCTTATTTTTATATATGTGAGATTTGTGGTTAAATTTATGGATTTATGACACAAAAGCACATTTCGAAATGAGATTTATTTAAATGACCCAAATGTTTTGTGTGTGTCACTGTAAATTAGTGACTTCAGCTTTTGAACCTCATCTTCTATCATCAGACCTTCAGAAACAAAGGAATAATTTTTTAAAAGTTCACCCTGACCCTAACTTTCACATACAGACATGAATTGTACTTTCATTTTGTATAAGTTCAATGATTCAATTTCACCAAGAACTTCTTGAACAAGAGCGGATTTCAAAATGAAAATTTTCACTCAAATTACCTGGATGCTGGCTGTGTGTCACGGAAATTAGTGACGTCTTCTTTTGAACCCCGTCTTCTGCCATCAGTTCTTCATAAAGTCAGATATTTAAAAACATTTCAGCTTTCAAATACTGTATACATGAGCTGTATTTTTATCAGTAGGATTCTTGATGAAGTGTCATGACTTTACTAGACCAAAAACATCTTAAACAAATGCAATTTTAGATCATTTTAGACATTTGGCCCCTATTAAAAACATTTTGCCTGAGAGAAAAATATTATTTAAATTACAGTAAATTAAGATTTATCATTAGTAACTTCATTACACTACGAACATCTTCAGCAAGAATATATAATTAAATATCATAAATGTTCGATGACGAGTTGATTAATTGCTTGAACTAAAGTACTAGTGCACCGGGGGAGTTTCAAGCTAGAAGTGCTACTCAGTAAGTTAGAGGATGAAGCAAGTTTCCATGCACAGACGTGCCTCTTGTTTGTTTTTGTTTTATTTTTTATCTCTGATTCAGTAATTGCAGTCCAAATATGAGAAGCCAGAAGGAACAGAAAGAATAACCTGGAATGTTCATTCAAAATATTCAAATGATCTGACTTTTTTGTCTATGAAATGATGAGACGTCGCAGTGCTTACATATACTTCACTTCTTGTTTGAACATCTCAGTTATCTGGTCCTTCTGGTTTCTCATATTTGGACACATGGCCACCTAATTTCACAGAGCATAACAATGCGTGTCCTTAAATCCTCCTCATGTACCCTGGGAGTACACCTCAAATAGCCCACTGGCACAAAAGTCACACGTCCAGCAGTGTATCAGAATTTATGTGCATTAGTCCATGCTGTGTGTGTTATAGCTATCACCTTTCTGACAGTGGACTGACCTGTATGTGATGAGCACGTTGGTGCCGATGTCTTTATCTGTGGCAAACACAGTTAACACCAAGTGTCCTACACTGGCATCTTTTGCCAGAGTCCATATGATGTAGTTGTTAGAACTGAACACTGGGGCATTGTCATTCACATCCTGGTGGCTGACTTATTACTGTCATCTGACTGAACAGCCTGGACATCACAGAAACAAGAGTAGGATGAGCATTACTCACATTAAAACTATTCAGAGATTTAGTATTCAGTTGTTTCACCATTAATATTTTCACACAACTCTCACAGTGTGATTTAACTTGATGCTAATAATCGATGTTATTCTATTTTTACTGTTTTTGCTATGTTATTATATTTTGAGCATAAGTTTATATATTTTTGTCACCTTGATATCAAGAGTGATCTGAACTATTTCCTCTCTATCCAGTGTTGTTGTCACAGAGATGATCCCACCCTTCTGGTCAATGTCAAAGCTGCTTAGATATTCATTTGGAGTCACTAAAAAAATAGAGAAATCTACTAATCCAATGCATTCTACATATGAGACAGTTAATCATTACAAAACAGGTCTAACCCTTTAGGTAAAGTTTGACAGTTCAAAGGCTGCTGTGATTAGCTGGTTTGAAATTTCCAGAACTTGCATCCAAAGTACAGTGCATTACATCAGTGTTACAGATTCACTTGATGGACTGGATTTCCATTTGAAGAAAGTGTATGAAATGTAGAGAGTAACTGTTCTTTTCTGTAGTACCTCCAGCAATGCTGTAGACCACAGACTGGTTAATGCCTTTGTCTCCATCTTGAGCTTTAATGGGCTCTGGAGTGACTGTTGGTAAAGGGCCAGTCTGAAAATGAAGAGAACTGATTAATTTACTGCTTAATTCTCTGCATCATATTTACATTTAAAGCATTTGAAAACAACTTGAAAGGGCCGTTCTATTCCTAGTTAATCTAATAATGCCATAATTCTCAATTGGCCTAATTCTGAAATGTGCTTTCAGTACCCGACTATGCAAAATGAATCCCACTATAGTGCCTGTGAACTGTCAGTGTTGGTTACATGCTAGGGAACCACACTCATTGCTGGAAAGAAGAGGAAGCAAAGGACATGACAAATCTTAAGGACTTTTTTTTCTGAAATAGCTGCGTCATGAGCCAATGCAGCATTAAACAAAATGTTAAAAGCCTGCTGCTCTCAAGTTATTTATTACAGCTACATTCTAAATTGTTTTTTAAATAGACCGGTTCATTTTGGATTTATAAAGGAGGCCAGGTGATATACGGTAAAAACAAAGATTTAGTTTTAAATCTATTACTTAGAGCCAGTAATCACCAAAAATCAAATAGGCTATACTTGTTGGCTCATAGGCCTACTTAAAAAGGTATCTTTAAAAAGAAATCGCTTTTTTATATCATAAAATGCATATAATCATAATCCTTGCCCAAGGAGGGTGGATTTCAGTCAAGTTGCAAAATGTTTAATCGACTGTAAAAAAAAAAAATGGGTCTTTATCTGTTTGTTGTTCCTCTAAGATACTGGGATTTCCTACTGTTTTCTCTAAAAATATGGTGAACACTTTGATCTTGAAATAAACAAGACATAACTGAGACCAACGTTCAGATTTTTACAGAGGTTGATGAATACAAGGGAAAAGTAAAATGGCAACCCCAGACCAAAGCCCAGAAAATATCAAATGAAATTTTGTTTGATTTCAAATGAAGTGACCAGAATGTCATGCAGGTGAGGTAAGTAGTTTTACAATTTACTTTAACTGAACTCTCAAATATGACTAAATTTTATTGTTAATGTTAAGTGATGTTAAGTACTTTGTATTTTATGCATTGTGCATGTCTAGTGGTACTCACCTGGTGTTCTGGTATAGATGCCTCATACAGACTGTGATCAAAATATGGGTCCAGATCAACATGCACTACTTCAATAATAACAGTAGCTGTATCAGTGAGACCTCCAACATCCTGTAGCATCCAGAGGAACAGAAATTCATTACAGACACTGAACATAGTTCGACAGCACATAGTTAAATATATTGAATATTAAGTAAATCATTCTGATTAGGAGTAGATACCTTGGCTTCCACAGTGAAGTTGTAGAAATTGACAGTGTCGTAGTTCAGTGGATTAATTAATCTAATTGTTCCATCACTTTCCATCTCAAATTCAATTGGTGCTGGAGGCTGTTCATAGATCAGAGTCATTATTTAAATCTAATTAATTATAGAAGTCATTATTTAAATTGAAATGGTTTGAAGTCATTATTTATTTACGTTCATAAATGTAATTGCATGAAACAATGACTTATTCTAAATATGCTGATAACATTCTCTGAAACAGCCACTTGCAGTTACTGGAGTTCCCAATATTTGCACAGATTTTACAAGTTTTCAAGCCTTGTAGTAAGTTGCAGTAAGTGTCCTTGTGACTGTATGAAGTAATTTACTGAGGTGCAGATTAAGATAGAAATATCTTGTAATTACTGATACATTTCGCATCCCAAAATTTTTCAGAAGTTCAGAGTTGCTTCAGAAACGCTAGTAGTTAATAACCCTATAATAATGCTCTTCATTTTGTGCTGTTTTGCTCTGGTCTCTTAATTAGGGTTTGTTTGGCCAGTCCTCAGAAACCACAATAGTTGATCAACATGAAAGCCAGCATGATTTCAGCCCTCCGAGACTCAATCCACAAAACCCGGTTCCACAAGAACCATATGACCTGGGCCATAATTCTAGTACTCTTCTCAGACATGCTCAGTCTTTGGGTAATATTTGATGTAAAGGTTTCATTGCTCTTTTTTTATTCATTTGTATGTAAACATTTCTGTGACCTGGGAGAAACTCAGAGGCACCACAGTAAGAGTAACAATATGATGAAGACTTACCTTAATTGAATAATTCGCTACATTGTTAGCAGTAATAGCTTCCATTTATACAATTAATTGCGGAAACACCTTGGTGGGAAAAAATACATCAGGAAAATTTATCTTCGCCATCAGAAATTTCACACAAAACAAAACAAAATGATACAAATTTGAAATTAATACTAAAGCAAAAAACACTGTTATGTGTACTAATTTTTAGGAAGAAAGTCATCTCTGATATACTGTATTCAATGTCCTGGACTGGGATATAGTAAACTGCGAAACATCAAATTTAAAGTCAAGATTTAACAAGGAAAGAGCTACGAAAGCAATAGATTTCTCAAAGCAAAAGTCAGGAAACTGAGTGAAATAGCAAAGGCATATTCAGTGATGTAAGAACTATATTGAAAATTAAGTAGTCTTTTTTTTTTCTTTCAATCTTAATCACCCACATAGTTCATCATTAGATGCAATAGTCCAAATCCAACAAGCGTACTCACCAACTGGTTCACTCCAAACATTCGGCACACTCAAACAACAAAAAATGAACAAAAAGCATAACATGTGGATTGCCTTCATTTTATCAAAGAGACTTAAAAAAAGAAACCATTACAGAAATATCTGTGCTGCACTCTGCCCACCACAGAAATACTGAAAGCTGACATGGGCCACACCTTTTCACTTCGCAAAGGTCCAATTGTACTTGCCCTTTGGATACAGATAATAAACACTTACTGTAATATGTTTGAGATGGAAACATCCAACTTCTACATAAAAATGTAGTTTAGTGTAAACACACACAAATACATAGCTTTTGTGGGGTAAAGGTGGATCTTGTGGACGGTTTGATTGCCTTGCATGGGGACATAGGCTTGACTATGGTCAATTATGGCATTCTATGGTCTGTTATTTCTGTATAACAGACTGCTGCTATAGAACTATTTTTTAGCGGAAGCATTAAAATAATTTTTAAATCAATACAATCATCTTTAGATCAATATTTTGTGTCATATTATTGATTTGTTTAGTAAGTAGCGGTGTAATACGCGGGATAATGTACAGCGAGCCCCAGTCATTATAGTGAATAAACCCCTTCAGGATGAGACAAGACCCTCCCGCTTCGCATCGGGGTCCTGCATCACCCTGTCGGGGTTTATTTCACAATAATGACCAGCTCGCTGTACATTATCCCTTACATAAACACACACACACACACACACACACATAAATATATATATGTACACATGTATGAGATCGATCACATATTCATAAAACCTATCTATCTATTTATCTATATACTTTATATATATATATATATATATATATATATATATATATATATATATATATATATATATATATGGTATGGGTATATCATCTCACATCATGAGTGGGCTTATTTGAAAATTGCTCCGTGCAGCTTGGAGAAAAAAAACAGACCATCTATTTGAAAAATTGCAGCTTATATTGTGAGTGGCTTTGGTGATGCTGATGTTGCCTCTCGTGATTTACGTGTGTAATTTCACAAAACCTCAACATTCACATATTTACTGACATTACCACAAATTTATAGTCACTGGTTACCAGACAATGCAAATCTATTTACTTTACAGTGCTTTTTTGCCATAAACACTTTGGCGTTAAAAGGTCCAACTAAATGATTGAAAATTGGAATTAAATGACTGTGAAACTTTATCTCTGCAATAAAAAGCTGTGTACAACACAATCCATAAGTTTAATGATGTGTTTTTAACTGATTAAAAAAAGAATCCCACAAGACAAAATAACTCAGAGATATTGACAATACCAACATTCAGAATAACTGAATTAGTATGTTACCCTTATCCACAATGGCCAGCACTGTTTCATCATCTCCTATGTGTTTGTCAGAATAGCAGCAGACAACTAAATACAAGAATCTGTGCAAGTACAAATAATTTTTACTCTGTAATCCTTTGGTTAATCTCAAACAACTCACAATAAAGTTTTTAGGGCACAACTTTTAAACTACTTAGTGCAGATCTGTCTTAGCTGTTAATATCTTGCAAGTGAAACTGCACTTTAACATAGACATCTTTACCATTGGATCTACACATTCCTGAATACATCAGTTTTGTGTACTTTCATTAAACAGGCATGGACTACAGTAAAACATCATCCCTACAAACTCGATGTCCATTGGGATCGAGCGTTTGTCTTAAAGTGAGTTGATGGTGTGCAACAAATGCCATAAGCAGAGTGGTGTTATATGACACATAACATGAATTGAGAGGCAGAGAACCATTTTTTTTTTTTGCAAACATACACCTCTTCAGTAACAGTTCAAACTCCACATCACAGTATCTTTGTAACTGCTAAACTGATTTATCGACATCAATAGATACTAAACAATGTATTATAAACTAATAACTTTTTTAAAATAATAAACAGAACCATTTCCATTTAGTCTAAGCAATATAAAACACTTAATGGTTAATAACAATTAATAGTCTCTTAAAAATCAGAGATGGGAGTTGATTTTAAGCGGACTGACTTCTGTTTTATGTACGGCCTATGTTTCTGGTTACAGCTGAAAGTAATGATTTCCTGTGTCATTATCAGTCCCGCTGAAAGACAGAAGAAATATAAAAAATTGTAACCTTCGATTACTATACCTCTGAATTACAAATTAAGTGGACATATTTGTCGTCAGTATAAAATAACAAAATAATTAATATCATTTAAATAAACTCTCTAACATTTGACATACACTCGCAGTGTTAATTTGACACTGGTAAATTTGCTGTAAGGTAGTTCTTCGTCAAGCTGGATGATTGACTCCAAATAACCAGATGCTCCTTGCTTATCACTGACATGATTGCCCTCTTCTTTTCAGCTACATCTTTCACTTTCAGTCCTTCAGAAAGACAAAAAAAATCATAAATCATTCTAGGTATGAATTACACTTGAAAGATTTGTTTATACCTGAAAGATTTGTCCTCAGTCCAAAAGTGATTATACAAGAATCGAGTGTCAAAAAATAAACAATAGGAGTATATATATTAGCTCATGCGCATTCATACAAACAGTCTTAATTTCATTTAATCTTCATGGAAATCAATTTAATTTAAATCTGGCAAATTCACAATGAACCTTATAAACAAAAGCACATCCAAAAAACTGAGAGGTACCCAGATGTTGTTGGCGCGTCACTGGAAGAAGGGCCCTCTTCCCTTAGCCTTTCATTCTCAGGACTTTAAAACACAGAAACAGATTGGAAATACATAATCTATCAAAATGTTTGATGTGAATAACTATTGAAAGATAAGTGATAGTCATTACACTAAAAAACGTTTTGATTCTTTTAGATGGAATTGGAAGGTGAGCTCAAAATACCTTGATGCTGTCTCTGGGCTGTTAAAATCAATATGTTCTCTCTTTGATCGTCGTCTTAGAAGCTTAGCTCTTCAAAAACAGAAACATTCAAATAAACGCTTAGATAAAGAAGAAAAATGTGTGGAAATTATCGTATAATATAAGTTGCTGTGAACCATTTTGTGGTGGGGGGACATTGACACTGTTTTCTCACTCACCTCCTTATTATGAATACTATCACAACACTAACGACTAACACAGACAGAACAGCGCAGATGGCGGGCATGGATAAGATAGGGTCGTCATCCTGTTCAATCCCAACCGCTACCCTTTCACCAAACACTTTCTCTAACCCAGCCTCCACGGTCTTCCTCTCACTTTGTAACTTCCTACAGGGTTGATGACATAGGGAGCATTAGAAAAGAGAGTTATAAAATCTTTAACTCCTCTGTTAAATTACAGCAGGATATTACAGGGTGAGGATGGTCCCTTATTGTATAGCTTTACTCTTTAAAACTCTTTATTGTCTTTATTTTACTCTTTAAATCTCTTTGGTGTACAGAAGTCTTACCGTATGACCTTTGCTCCAGGCACAACCCTGCTGTTGGCATCTGTGGCAATCAAGCTCACATATGTTTTGTAAATGAATACTTCATCGAACAGGCGTAACTTTGTGTAAGTGTCTGTCCTATTAAATACATCGAGGATGGTCACATTCCAGGCCAGAGATTCACTCAGAGACCTGTGGGAGAGACACACACATGTTACACACGTTATAGTGTTTGGAAGACCTTAGAAAGTAATATGTCCTGATAAGATGAAAATAAAGAAAGAAATATGTTCCCAAAACATTGATTAGGATGCTTCGGCCTTAGCAGACGCTTATTAAGACCATCAATCAAAAACAAAAAGGAAGGAATGTGATAGATACACTGGGGTATCTCATTTTGTAGAGGCCAGTTTCAAAACCCTTACTGAGACAAGCTGAAATTGAACATATTAACTGGTTTGATTCAACTAAAAATGTTAGTCAGCCATTTATCTTATCATAAAGTCTTAGTTTCTCTTATTCAGGACTTTGGAACACTGCATGATATTACTGTGGGACATGACGGTAGGTTTCTTTAAAGATCAAAGCTATTGTCAAGTGTGTCCGGTTAAACAATATGCTATGTTTTTTCTATGTTTATTACCTACAACCAATGTATTATGAATCACTTTGACTCACTGTTGCATCTCCGGGATTTTCCGACGCACAGTGGAGACTTGCAGGTTGAGAAAAATGACCACAACATTGTTGCTGGTTTCGAGGTAGACTAAGACAGTAGCTGAGAGCAGATGCCACAAACAGTGTCATAAAAGATAGAACATAAAGAAAGTTTGAGATAGAATTGTCATGGATTGATTTAGTTCTCCATACACAGACAAACCTCAGAAGTTGACATCAGAATGTATACTGTCTGATTCAGCCAGCATTATAATTTACACATAGAACTACTCATGATCACTGTAAGAGAAAATGGTATAATAGGCACTATAAAAGCCAAATGCACATAGTAGCCAAAGCATTTGGACATATATTGTTATTTTTTAAAAATGTAAGCTAGCCAAGTGTTTTATATGTATATATCACAGTTATATTGTTTTATATTTATATATAAATCAGTTAAAACCTGTAGAGAACAGTGGTGGTAATCCAATGTCTTGTGCCCTGACAGGTACCTCTAAAAGGGCAGCTTCCTTTGACAGGGTAGCTTCCTTTGACAGAGCGGCACGCTTAAACTCTGTAAAGGCAGACGTCAAAGTGATGTGTCCAGTCTCAGCGTTGAGAGCAAGCAGGGGGGAGTCTGTAATGAAGCTTTAAAAAAAAGAGGGGGGGGGGTTATATTAATTTATGTGTTTTGAATAAACATTTCACAAGGCGTACCAACACATTAATGGCTTCAAGCCTTCTTGTATTCCAGGACTACACTCACACACAGCATCCCACCTCTACCACCAGTAAAAAATTAATGTGCATTATTCCATGCTGTGTATATCACAGATATCTCCTCTCCTGTAGTGGACTAACCTGTATTTGATGAGCGAGTTTTTACCAGCGTCCTTATCTGTGGCAGACAGAGTTAACACCAGGTCTCCTGCTTTTGCATCTTTAACCAAAATGATCTTGATATAGTTGGGAGCACTGAACACTGGGGCGTTGTCATTAATGTCAGTCACAGTGACTTTAATGCTTGTGCTAGTCTGGTCAGAAAGAGATTTGAGAAATCTTGTTTAAAAAATAGAAATTATTATATGAAATATTAAGAATTTAAAAAAAAAAATGCAATGCGTGATTAGATTATGATAACGAGCCATACATTTGTTTGTGGTCTGCCATGATACATGGGCTCAACAATATAAACGTCCTGTGTCTCCCGATCCAGCTCCCCAATAGCCAACAGAGTTCCATTCTGAAGAGAAAAAACATACGTGACCAGTGTAGAAGAGAAGAGAAGAGAAGAGAAGAGAAGAGAAGAGAAGAGAAGAGAAGAGAAGAGAAGAGAAGAGAAGAGAACAGAACAGAACAGAAGAGAACAGAAGGGGAGAGAAGAGAAGAGAAGAGAAGAGAAGAGAAGAGAAGAGAAGAGAAGAGAAGAGAAGAGAAGAGAAGAGAAGACTCGTCTATCATCCTCTACGTCTGTAATACTGTATCTCTTCTCTACCTTTTACATTCTGTTCAGTTTGTTCTCACATATCTTAAATTACACTCTTAAGAGAGCTTGGATTACTTGCACACACACATATGCCTCTTAGTGGTTAACTCTCCTCTCTGTCCCAGGGTCATTCAGGGTTCATTTTTCAGCCTTTTTGTCCAGATAAAAGCTGAGACTCATCCTGCTCTTGAGGTCTCTGCCATAGATCTGCGATTTCTGTGAAGTTTCTGTTTTATCTTTCAAAATCTCCTTTCAAAACATTCACATGAACCAATGCTTAAAATGACACAAACATCTAGCTATAGAGAAATATTTGGCCACCACACCAAATTCACATTGCGTAATTTCTCCTGAACCTATTCCAATCTGAGTTGTGGCGGGGGAGGGGGGGGGTAACACTCACCCTCTCAAAGGTGAAAAGATCACTGTTAGAGGTACTGATACTGACGTTCTCCATAGCAATTCGGCATATTCTTCCTGGTGACATGGGTGTGTAGACCCCCTCGGCAATCTGGATGGAGTTGGAGAGGAACAGAACTTTTGACACTGACATTTAGAGTTATAATGTTCATCTGAACCATTGATTCAAATACAAAATGAGAGAATAATCACATTTGACACTACTGAGCTGTGAAAAGAGACAATTTAACCATGTTAATTAATCTTTTTATTTCTATTATATGTAAATAGTCCTTGATTATAGGAGACTATGCTAAATGCCAACCACATGAGTCCCAAGGTAACTTACCTGGGCTGTGTAGCTCACTATTCTATTCTCTGTGGCAGCTTCATACAAATGACAAAATCCCATCTTGAAAAGGCATTAAAAATGTCAGAGAATATAATACCCACAATTAAAAAAGTCATAAAATAAAACTAATTATAAATGATGAGCATTGTAATCAGTGTCCTTTATAACTTATTTAGATAAAAATCTTTTACACTCACCCAAAACTCCATTTCACTGTAAATGTCAGTACCCAGTTCTACAGCGGCAGCATTAATGGCAGCAAAGATGAGGGTCCGTGCATTTTGTTGCTAAAACAACCATCGAAGATTTTGTAAAGTCTGCGTGAAAGGCACCCGGTAAAAATAAAAGCATCTATGTATATTTTATCTTACCTCTGTATTTGTACATGTGATTGAATAATCCAGAACTCCAGACTTCTGAAAACAATTTTCCAAACAGGAGGGAAATCATTGTTCGTTGTTTGCTTTTTATGTTTCTTTTCGCTAAAAAATCTATCCAATTATTGACACTATGTCTGGTTGAAACGCGTATCTTTTGAAACGTAAAAGAGAAGAGGGCTGACCGAGGCCTCGGCATCGAGGGGTTTTATGGTGCGTATCGTGGCGACCTCATCCCCCGGAGTGTGAACCAACTCCAAAAAAGACACAGCAGAGGGAGACGACACAGGCCAAAGCTGCACACGGTCTCCTGCCTGGATATTACTGATTTCCTCAACAACACCTGATGGACATTTAATGTCATTCACATGAGGAAAACAAAAAACAACTTCTTATCTCTCCTTTCATCCTTTTGTGACTAACCAACACTTGGAGAGGAACAGCAACAGAAAGGGCTAATAAAGCTCATTTGTGAGGCATTCATTAACAAGCTGTTATGGATCTTTACACTATGTGTCCTTAATGTATGCTTTGTCCCTGATTTTCAGTAATCAAGACTGTTGTGATTTCTAATGTAGCCTATAAACATTCATTTTGAATTTACTGTGCTGACTGATGTAGATGACTGATGTAGATAAATTATAGTAACAGTTGAACACACAATTATTTAAGCCTCACCCTCATATCCCTGTGGAACAGGTCCAACAGTACTCGAAGTTCCGGTTCTACAATCAATTTGGGATTTACCTTTGGAAAAAATGCATCATCTAAATTTTTCTTCATTGACAAAACTTCAAAAAAGTGAGTACATAAAGTGGACTCGGATGAAAATCTCCTAAGTAGGACAATATTTTGCAGCTATGCTGTGAAGTTGTTGTCTTTGTAGCATGTTCAGAAAAAAACTGGCTAAATCCTATAAAGCTTTTGCTATCTCTGCTGTTGAGTAGTCAACTTGAGATACAGAATGATGTGAAATCTGATACAGTGTATCAAGTTCAACAAGAGATGAGAAATTTACGGGGTATATCGAGAGAACACAGGTGAAATTCATAGTTTTGAAAAAAGAAAAAAAAAACAAGTGTATTCAGAGAACAAGTTTCTGTGCTGAAAAGCAATACATTTTTTTTTTCAAAGGTTTTATTAATATGCTGCATTTGGATTTAAATCAGGCTTATTTTTCATCCTAAGCTACAAAACTTCACTTTTATCAAGTGTACTCACCAATTGGATCACTCCAAACATTTTGCATAGAACAATGAAAAATGAATAAAACACAGAACAGATGAAGAGTCTCCATTCTGTAGGATGTTCGTTTCACTATGCCCATGACTGTACTGCTGCATGCATACACATGTCCCAGGCCACACCTGCCTAAAACTACACCTCCGCACTTCTTTGTAGCTTGGCAGCAGTAACGAAATTTGGCAGCAGTAATATGGATTCTGTATCATTGCCGAAATACAGATCTTCATCAAGGCCCAAGCCTTTATGGAGCCCTGAGCAGAATTGGATTTAGGGGCCCCCGACCGCCGCCAATACTACTGACTATTGTCAATGCTTGATCATTCAGACACCTACTGTAAATCTAACACACCCATTATCAATTTTATTAGTTGTAACTGTGTTGCTTACATCACACCAGTGTCAGTCTGGCATGTTTTTACCCTTCTTAGGTTTTTAATCTTAAAAGGTACAGAACTCACAAGAATGGTCTGGTGTTAATTTGCACTTTAATATTCAAAGTGATACTAAGCAGCATACTGAACGTGATGTACTGAAAGGTAACAAAATAAACAGCAGACAATACATTTACTGTTAACATGTTAACCACTTTAATTGCTTTTGGTGTAAAAAGTTTGCGACGTGCATAAGAGGAGAGAGGAGAGGCAGAGGAGAGGACTGTAACCTAACGTTAGTCGGACTGACTGTGCTTGCATCTAAATGCCGTTAATGTCCGTTACAGTGCCCATGCACATGAACGTAACATCAGCTCTGACAGGCAGCGGGAATTGATTAAACCAGTAGTATTAGCTAGCTAGCCCGCTAACATAATATTACGCTTTTTTAACCATTGACATAATATAATATATCACATATAAAAATGATAATAAAACATTTCAAGCTCTCTTGTGGGACTTTTTGAGCGCTCTTGGGGGCCCTCTGGTGGCGACAGGGGCCCTAAGCAGGCACTTGGTTCGCTTATGTGTCGGGCAGCCCTTGATCTAATGCTGCAGTATAATAGTAATTGCAATTTCTGTGCCTATAGATAAAAAAAAATGTTTAGGAGAGAAATTTGGAGTTTCTGCAA
This sequence comes from Chanos chanos, assembly GCF_902362185.1. Taxonomy (NCBI): domain Eukaryota; kingdom Metazoa; phylum Chordata; class Actinopteri; order Gonorynchiformes; family Chanidae; genus Chanos; species Chanos chanos. Next base: position 9,417,428 of record NC_044501.1, on the reverse strand, counting down.
AGTTCTATTCTGCACGTGGTCAGTTAACTAAGTGGTTAGTTATGTGGTTAAGTGGTTCTCCACTCACAACGAAACACACAAGAGTTTCACAGATCGGTTTCACATCGGCATGTACTGTACCCAATAAAATGCAAAACTCTCATCTGGCACCTGGACCAGATTTTCTTTGAATTCACTAAAATTTATTCTTTAACTAAGAGACAGTAAATGAAGCCTCTACAGCTCTCCACTAACCCTGCCTCTTAATTCCCGTCTAACCACTCTGTAAATCAGCATGTACTACTGGTTTAAACTGGAGTGACTCATCTGATCACTAAATGGATGTTAGGGTGGAGTATACTTGTGTTAGACCACCAAACCGTCTCTAGGTTGTTTTAAAAAGTGGAAAGGGAAAGGTCTCTTAAGACAGAGGTTGAAAAGGAGGCTCAGCAGTAACGAATTTAAATTCTTTTATTTGTATTATTTTTTTAAACCTGCAACATATTAGTGTTGTAAATGCCCACATATCAAAAAATGTCTCTCCACTCACTCTCGATGAGGCATATGGCCAAAATTTTAAGTGGTAGGTTTTAAATTGTCCTTAAGGGTTTTGTTGTTGTTGTTGTTGTTGTTGCTTTTGTTGTTGTTGTTGTTGCTTTTTGTTTTGTTTTGTTTTTTTTACCTTGATATTAAATGAACTGTCTTGAAGGGTCGTTAACATTTCTTGTCTGTTTTGATTTCATTTCTGTGTGCTACTGCATGCTGTGTGGCTCAGGCCCAGATGAAATTGTATGTTTTCTTTTGTGTGTCTTGTTGCAGCAGTGAAAACAGAGTGGAGGAGCTGTGAGACTATTGCTTTTATGCCAAATCCAGCAGTGAGCTTGAATGATGTGTGTTCTGTGTTGCTGATAACTGAGGTTGGTATGTGTTGTATTCTCCACAAAGGAGACATACTATGTAACTTTCTTTAATCTATGGCCAGTGTCTGCATATATAATACATTTAAAGTTAAATAAAATGTCTTTTAAACAGAAATGGAGTGTATTTTGTGGCCAGTATCTACATACAGTCACTGATGTACCACCAAACCATGAAAATGTTAAAGAATCAAATGGTTCAAATCCTACAACATGAAAAACAAGCACCACCATGTTCTATACCAACCAACCATGACACCGGTAATAAAAATAATGCAGATGTAAAATGAAACTGAACTCTGAACAAGGCCAGGCCAATCATTTCACAATTATTTTTCCGGAGGGCTTAGATTTCTGCTCTTGACAAATGAAATATTCTGTAACTTCCGCAGCATTATCACTGTTAAAATAATTAAAATAAAACATTTTTAATGAGCACACGGCGTGTATCTTTTGGCACACATTGTGGTTTTTGTTGAAGGTTTGGGGGGTGGGAGGTTGCGCGTGTGTGTGTACTCACGGCTCCTAGTGTGTGTATAAGTTGGGTTAAATGGAGAGGATGAAATTCCCCATGGGGATCAGCAAAGTAACACTTCTTGTTCTTGCGTCTGTATGACCGCGTGAGCGTGCACTACTTGATATTCTTTTTACTTCGTCGTCCAACGACTGTAATTTTGAATGGCTCGCGGTACAAGTGTTCTGCGTCTTGTCCAATCAGAGATGGTTACGGTTTACGTTCGATGAAAAACGTAACTACCCTTTTTGCACATGACTGGAGTAACGTGATCTTCCTACAAACAGAATATGGCGGACGCAGAATCTCTAAAGTCACTAAATGGTCTATTGAATGGAATTGCACAAAAAGTATATTATGGCAACACAGACATTACGGAGGATTTACTGAAAAATGAGCTTTACCCCGACTTGTCGCAAGAGGAGTTTCAGGCTTTACATGAAAAGATGAGAGGATTATTAAAGGTATTTTAGCCTGTAGCTAACCACTACGACCGACTACATGCAAGTTTTTATTTTGGGGTGGTTCAGTCAGTTGTATGCGTGAAGAAATAAAACGTGTTGACGAGGCGGTCACGTTAGTCTCTGTAAACAAGAAACTGGGATTATGAATGTCTTTTTGAAAGACATACTGTTTCATTAGTATACAACGATTCTTTATTATTTTGCATCGTAGCTACTTTGTCATACACACAATTTTAACATGTGTATTCTTTGTTATTCAGATTTCCGTATTCTGATATCGTTAAACAATAACATATTGTGTTTATGCTCGCTGTAATATGCAGGAACTGATTATAATATTAGCTTTGTCGGAGAACATAACGGTGGGTTTCAATAATATTTTAGGTCGGTAATTCTGCTCTTAATTTGAGACAGTTTTACTGAATAAAGTATTCTACATGTAAAGACACTACACGAAGACTAGCTACTGTACGTTTTTGTAAGACTATTTTATGCAGTTTGTGTTCATTTGACAAGATTGAGCTAAAGAAATTGTGATGATCAATTTTGACCAGTAGATGGCAGCGGTTTGTCCGCATTGCTAAATTGTAATAGTGCTCCACTCCAAGGTCGGCTGTTTTGAAGTTAAGTTTATTTTGGGAATGGAGATGCTCTGCTAAATAAGAACGACTTAGCGATTTTGTTTGTAATCATTGATATCCTGTGCAGTGTGACGTGGTCTTATTTGGATCCTTGCTTTTCAAGGGTGTAAGTCACAAACCTGCTTGAATTCGGAGCATTAGCCTGCAGCTTTTATTGATGGAAAATGAACCTGCCAACTCTAATCATGACTTCTAAGCATACTTTGACCACATCAGTCATTATCATTTATTATTAACTAATACTTGTCGATGTACTGATTAATCTGATGACCTTACTCTGTGGCCATTTCGAAGAATATGAAGTTGTAATGAACTCTTTCTTACTCTGTCTCTGCCTCTCAACCCATCTCTTCTTCTCCACATTCCCCTCTCTCTCTTTTCTCTCAGTCTATCGCTTCTGCAGATATGGATCAGACTCAGCTGGAGGCTTACCTCACGGCTCAGACACGCAAGCAGGGAGGTGGCGGGGTGACTTCGGACCAGGCGGCGGCTCTCTCGCGGTTCTGGAAGACCCACCGGGCCAGGGTCAGGGAGAGCTTGCTGGGTCAGAGCCGCTGGGAGCCCAGCCTCAGGGGCCTAAGTTGGCGGGTGGACCTCCAGACCTCCAGCAGTAAAGGAGAGTCCTCCAACACCCCCTTGGCTCTGGTGGAGCTGGAGTTGGGGAGGACGGGAGAGGTTAGAGAAACTGCCTTTTCCAAAAAATCTCATTCAGAGAATATCCAGGAATCCGAGATGTGTATCGTTAACATGTTGTGTTACATTTACATTTATTCATTTAGCAGATGCTTTAATCCAAAGCGACATCCCTAGACAGGCACAGAATACAAACCAGGCATGTAGCCATGAAGGAGCTGTCTGTATAAGTGTCACCGCTAAATCCAGGTTCAGACTACACCACTTTAAAAATTCTGAAATCACGGAACCTCTCCATTTACACAGCATTCTTTCTTGTAGTCTGATGTCTTGTCGACATTGTGGCGCACGCACTACACAACTGAGCGCAGACAAAAGCGTTCACAAATTACAAGATCTGTCCCCTGGGAGGGATCCCCAGACAGAACACGCAAGACGTGATGCCATGACGACGTTTTGTAGCTGCTACCGCCTCATCCTCCTGGCTTCCTCTTGCGTTCTGATTGGCTGTTGCTCATTGCCGTTCCAGGGTCTTGTCGTAGACCACAAGACCAGCTCCGATTTTGTGCCAGTAATTTCAGACACGAAAATGTCGGGGCATCTGGGACGGCTCAAAGACTAGGTCAGAACGCGACTCAGGCTTAACGACCGTCGGTGACTGGCACAAGCAGAGATTTGGCTCTGGCTGGGATTTTTTGTCTCCCATATCAAAAATTGGAAAATCGGAGCTGAAAGTGCATAGTCTGAACCTGGACTAAGTTGAGTACCATACTAGATCCACATGCAAGAATGTCAAGGGAGAATAAGAGAGCGGACTACAAGTGGGTCCATAAGCCCCCATAATACGTGTTGGACTTCACAAGATCAGCACCACAAAGTCAAATGTAAAAATCACAGCTCTGAACATAAAGATCACTCCTAAGTCTTGTTTTCTCAGCCTGAGTTCTGTTGGTCCTGTATTCTCTTTTTGTATTTAAGGGGCCGTAGGACAAGAGTCCTGAATGGCTTACTCGATTGAGGTACTCTCACACACTATACAGGTGCATTAAATGGTTTGACTCCTCTGGCCCCAGGCTTGTGACATTTTCCACTGCGGCTTGTGGGGGGGAAATCCTTGGGGTGTGTCACAGTGCAGCAGTGGTCACTGACAGTTCCTGTTTGGTTCTGAATCATTGTATCACCGTCGTATCATATCCTTACATACAGAGCACGCAGGATATGATGTTTACGTGAAAGAGGAAACCTTGACAGGTTTCTTTCTTTTTTCTTTTTTCTTTTTTTTTTTTTTTTTTAAACTCATCCACGGTTATGTGTTGGCACGCAAAATGTCAACTGAAAATTAGCATTCCGACATCGTGTTGGCAGTGGATGTTAATCTCCCTTCCCAGAATTCCTGGGGTTGTTCTTATGCCAGCTTCAGAGAATATTTCGTAATACACAATGTCCTTCCCAAAACCAATTTGGAGTTGCTGTTGCTGTGTCATTCATTTTAATTCCTGTAGCTGTTTCGGAGCTGGCCTTCTCCAGCTCCTTTGGTCAGCCTGTGTTTATACACGTCTGATGCACATGAGTATACATAATACATTCTGCCTGTGTAATACACACACAGTTGATATAATCACGCGATGAATGTTTGAAAAGGAATTGCGTCGCACGAGTGATATGAAGACCTGTAGTTTAGATAAACGGTATTACGACGAAGGGCTGTACCAAGCTGTCCTGCCATGACACTTTGGTTTGGGCAACACTGATAAAAGGCCATACCCACAAGCTCTTATCTGCCGTTTTATTCTGTCAGGCAAATGGCAGTGGCACAAGGAACACCATTTGGGCAATTTCCACCACAGGGCTTAAGCCACGGCACCGCCCTCTTTAAGACTCAATAATACCAGCCCCTTTTCTTCAGTGGAACACGGAGGCACCAGTTTCCCTTTCCCCTCATACTCAGCGTTCAGCTGGAAACCACTGATATCTGAAACCCCTGAAGTTTCTGGGAAATAACACAGTTAAAATAGAAGGTTTGAGATGATAAAAGTAACACAATGATTTGAATGCATGTTGAGTGTTTAAATTGGTTATTAGATGCTCCATAAATAAGCAGCCCTACAGCAGACATAAAATTATCTCTCAAAAAAACCCCAAACAAACAAAGAAAAACCCAGACGTTTTAGAAAATGTGCAGTTAGGGTATTTTTTTTTGTTTTATCTGGGGTTTTTTTGTTGCTGTTTGTTTGTTTGTTTGTTCTTTGTTATATCGATATTTCTTAATTTGCCATTTCGTAATAGCTGTGAGTACCGTGAGTGTTGTGCAATGCATGACTGGCTTTAAATCACTTAGCAGGAATGTCAGTGCAAGCGTCTGATTTGAAAACAAACGTCAAGCTTACAGAAAACAAACACCAGTAAAATGAAGTATAGTATAGTTATAGTATTATTCAGAAGTCTATATTGTCTATATAACTTACTGCTCTTATCTGAATGTCATGTAGATGGTGTGTGTGAGCAAACACTCGCTCACCTGTAGTAATATACATACACGAGGACAGTCAGAACATGGTAGTGTATTGTAAGTGGTGTAGTAGTAGTTCTGGTATAGTAGGAAGGTAGAAACTCTTTGACTCTCTCAGTAGTGGCAGGGGTGTAGTGGTTTGTTTTCACCTTGCCTTTTGTCTCTCTCTTTCTCTCTTTTTTTTTGGGAGGGGGGGGGGGGGGGGGGGGGGGCACAGGCAGATTCTCCATTGATTAAGTAAGCCATGAATGATTTTCCAGCCCATCCTGTTTCAACTGCTTTTCTTTACACACACACACACACACACACACACACACTGTGGTGTCCTACTTTCTGAGTGAGAATGTGTACTTTGCCCATCAGAGAATGATGTACCTGCCATAGAAGCAGAGATTAGTTAAGGAATGTGCTGTCTGCTCTCACTGTTAAAGACAGTTGAGTAAGAGCAGAGTTTAATGAGAGGGGAGTATGTTTGTTTTTCCCCTCCTGATTAAATGTTATTGGAAAGAGTGATGCAAGCCCAATGATTCATATTCATTCCTTATCTCCTCTCGTACCTAAGGTGTCATGCCCTTAGATAAACATAATAAGTAAAAACCCAGGTCAAAGGGACAGACTTCTCAGATCATTTACAAAATTCTTCTTTTTTTTTTTTTCTTTTTTTTTTGAATGTCAGTTTCAGTTCAGTTCAGCACTATTGTTTCGTCTGAGAGATTTTAAGGATTTACCCTAAACAGAGTGACAGTTGGCCCTGTTTTCAGTGTCTAGACACCGAGATCAACTTGTCTGAAGTTTGCATGTCTCATTTGTAATTCTGAGTGAGCCCACACACACACACACACACACTGCTTACCAACATTACCAGCAAGTCCAACATTTCCAGCCTATACAGTTTTTTTTTTCTCTCTCTTTTTGCTTTTCCATCTGTGGCTCCACCCTGATGCTTGTTAACCATTGGCCATGTTACTGTCTACAAAGCAGTGGGCATTCCTGGTCATGTGTACACTACACACAAGGACTTATGGATTAGCGTCAGTGATCTGCCGCTCTCTGTTTGTTTATAAAACGCGTTACATTAGCAAGTTTTGGAGGCCATTTTACATTAGACATGTGTCTTCATGTGTGATTTCTGTTTGTTACGTTTAAATCCTCCACCGCTGTGAATAATGCCTAATATTCATAATTATCAACATGCAGTGCTCGATTGCGCATATGTAGTTGTTATAAAAATACCCACTGATGGAACTGTGTGTGTGTGTGTGTGTGTGTGTGTGTGCGTGTCTGTGTCTGTCTGTCTCTCTGTCTCTCTCTCTCTGTCTACATGCACATATACACACATACAGAGAGAGATAGTGAGTGTTAGAATCATGCATGTATCAGAAGATATCCATATCTCCTTTGGCACACACTAATTGTGGGTGTATCAGGCTTAGATCCCATTAGTGTAAATCAGATCATCCCTCTCCGTCTTTGCTTGTTTTGGTACATAAGCTCAGTTGCAAGTTGCCTCTCCATCCTGGTACACGGGATCAGACATTACAGAGATTGTGTAATAAGCTTAATCAAGTAAAAGCCTCATCTAACCATGACGCATGTCCAACTTCCCACCCCACGCCAAAAAAAAAAAAAAAAAAAGATAAATCAACAATTCGAACTGGCAGGAGACTCTGATAAAACACAGCGTTTCTGTCTCAGCGTCCATCTCTCCTTCCAGCCGTTCGGTTATTCGGGCGAAGCGCCCCACCCCCCACCCCGCCCTTTTTCCAGTCATTTGTTTGTCCTCTTGGCTGCGCTCGCCGATTCAGCCCAGGCTCCATTACAGGAAGCTCAAAACACAATAACAACATTAGCACCCATTAGCTTCAGATTGATGGTTTCTTTGGGAGCTCTCCAAATTTTCTACAACGATACAAACTGTTTTCTTCGTTCTGCGTAATATAAACAGAAATGTATTGATTGAATTCAGCGGGATGAGACGAGGGGGAGGGGGTGGGAGGGCGCTGGGGGGGGGGAGCACAAGACACAAGAATAATGGCAAACAGTTGGGTTGTCCTGATGTTCGAACACAGGAAGGCCAGTATCTGGGATTTGCAAAGAATGGAATGAAATTTGTATTTCCAGTTTGCGATCACATCAGAGGACATGGTGAACTCGGTGAATGCACACGTGACCATAGCTACAGAGAAATGCTAGAATATTTAGCAGTAAGCTCTGCCGTTTGTTCACTTGTTTTGTTTACTTGTTTGTTGTGTATTTATGTTAGTAGCAGGACAGTGAAGAGCGCTGTGTTCAGTATAAAGATCTAGGTTATAAGGTTAGCTTTACAGTCCTGGCTTTCCAAGAGACCGAGCTTGTTTGTCCACCTGTTGTGTTTTGCAAACACAAACATTACTGTTTGGTACTCTGCTGCTTCAAACATCATTCTCCATTCATCCCCTCACAAAGTTCTTCTCTTGAATTTTGTTTTTTTTTGTTCATCAAACAGACCTTTATTCTTTTTAACACCTGTTCAGAGGAAATGTTTGGGATTTTTTTCCCCTCCCACCTGAAGTTGACATACCAACCTTGAAGGGGTTGTTTTTGTTTTGGGGTTTGTTTTGTTTTGTTTTTTGTTCTTGTTTTGTTTTGCACCTCTCTCTCTCTCTCTCTCTCTCCCTCTCTCCCTCTCCTTCTCTCTTTCCATCCCTCCCTCCTCTTAATGACTTTGTAATTTGAACTTGTTGACTTTCTAAAGAGATGGCTTGTCATCTTTTTAATCTCTGTCCACTTAATGCCTCAAAGCCTTTTAGCGTAAGTCCTAAGGCCATTATTTTTCAGTCAGTAAGCCCACTGAACGAATTAGTGGGTTAAGAATCTAGGCATGAGCTCACAGAGTAGGGCTACGCTCGGATCCCAGGTTTCTTATCATTACATGGTCGGTGGTTGACGAATGTTTAGGTGATGAGATCGGTTTTTCACTGTTAAACGAGAGACGTGAAGGGTGTGTTCAGTAACAACGCCGACATTTGGCGTTGAAACGAGTTGAATGATTTGTGGCTGATTATTTCTTGTTAACGTTTGAGGGAAAAAGTTGTCCGAAGATCTTTGGACACACAAATAACAGCAAACAAAAAAAAATGATCTCAACTGTGTGAATGATGTAATAATTGCATTATAGTGAGTGGTGTTTATTTTCAGCTGTCTCCTTGCTTCCCAACCACAGCGGGATCAGAATTACAGGGAAATTGAATACGGGGGATCATAGGAATTTTTTGTTCACAGCGTCTGTTTTGGACACGTTATCTGTTTAATACCCACGGAGCCTGTCTGTGAGTCAGTGAAGTGATCCATTGCCGTTTACCGTTATTGAATTTTTTTTTTTTTTAACCCCCCCCCCCTCACATTCCACACTCAGCTATCAGTGGTATTGCATGCGTCCGACTCGGAGCTGCCAGAATAAGATTGAGTGCCTTTTGTAAATGTCAGTGAAAGGTTCACGCTCAAAAATAAAACCAGGTCTCGAGGTTTGAGGGGCTTATGATGTTTTTCTTTCTTTCTTTATTTTGTTATATGTCTAAATAAGTGAATAGACAGACAGACAGACAGACAGACAGGCAGGCAGGCAGGCAGATCGATAGATAGATAGACAGATGTATACATAAATAGATGGATGGATTCATGGATGGATAGACAGACAGACAGACGAAAAACAATTCCAGGTGCTGTAACTCTGTATAGAAAACGATATGTGTGTGTCTCTGATCTTTTTCTGCTTCTCTCCCTCTCTCTTCCTCAGGACTCTGAGTTTGTGTGTTTGGAGTTTGACGAGGTGAAAGTGAACCAGGTGTTGAAGAAGATGGAGGAAATTCAGCAGAGCATCGACAGCATTGTCCACCATAGCTAGGGCTTGTGTGTGTGTGTGTGTGTGTGTGTGTGTGTGTGTGTGTGAGAGAGAGAGAGAGAGTGAGTGTGCGAGTTTGTGTGTGTGTGAGAGTGAGTGAGTGAGTGAGTGTGTGTGTGCGTGTGTGTGAGAGAGAGAGAGAGACAGTGTGTGTGTGTGTGTGTCTGTGTGTGTGTTTGTGTGTGTGTGTACATACATGTGCATATGCAGCAGATCCAAATTTACATAATGTACTTAACTATCACAACCCACAGAACAGGCTGTCACATGATTGGCTAGTACTCTCTCGCTCAAAAAACTAGTCTTAGAAAACGTGGATCTTTCGCATCAAACGTCATTCGCTGCGTATCAAAAAGTGGAAAATGGGTGAAAACATTTGTCAATAATGGCGAATGATCAACACTGTAAAAGTATGGCTCAAATGTAGTGACAAAATGTACTGAATGTATGTGTGTGTGTGTGTGTGTGTGTGTGTTTATTTGCATATGTGTGTGTAGCAGAGAAAGAAGGTGTTCAGTACAGAGTCACTGACATTCCCCCTTCGGGGACTTCCTGAAAGCTGTGCAGGTGTAACATTTTATAACATCCTTGCATAATTTATAACATCTTTATGGTTGGCTGTACATTGAAGCATCATAATAATAAAAAATTTAGTACCTACATTTGTTGTTAAATAGCAGATGACAGATGCTTTCATTACGAATGAATGAATGTGTCTTATCAGTCTTCGATTGTATTTACCGGGAGTTGACTTGTTTTTTGACCATGTGACTTTCCACTTGTTGACAAAGAAAGGTGTGAACTGAATAGGCTGAATGAAGACTTGCGCGATGAACAGCGTTGACGTGTTGACATGGCAACGGTGGGATTTCTTTTTTCCTTTTTTTTTTTTTTTTTCCCCCAGCAAAGAAGGGCAGTAGGAGGAGAGTAAGTGGTATAGAGTAACACAGCAGAAGAAAAGGCCTCCCCACAGACGAGGTGATTTGCAGATTAGTAACCTGAGAAACAAATTAGCTGAATAGCTAACAAACAAATGTTCACACTGTACAAACATGCTAAGCTGGACATGATTCATAATTGTTTGTTGTGGGGGGGTTTTTTCCTGTCTTTCTTTTTTCTTTTTTTTTTTTTTGTTCTTCTTCCACAGAACGTAGGCGGCCATAGAAATTTTCCCTGAACAAACGAGTCAGCCCACGCTCTCGGTCACTGCGCCATCGCCTTGTTAAGTAGTCCACCATCGCATGTTTAAGTAGTCTACCATAGCATTTTGGCAGAAGTCAGCCACTCTACACTCTACAGACTCAGAGGTGTTTGCTGTTGGAAGAGGATCAACTGTGTCACTTTGGGATTTGGTTACAGGAATTAATCTGGCAAGCTCAGTGACATCCAAGGACCTACTGCTGTGGATGCTAACTGTCCTGTCCTGTTTCCACAGTTATTTCTGATGTCTCAAATGCACTATTTTTAATGTGTGGGGTCCCCCCCCCCACCCATGTTAAAAAAATAGCTTTTTACTAGTCGGGGGAAAAAAAACAAACAAAAAAGTAGTTTATGGACTTTTACTTTACAGAAGGATGCGAGAGTGGTTTCTTGGTCCCATTAAAGTTATCTGAGCCGAAGAAGAGAAGAGTGAAAGATGAAATGCGCTGAATTAATGAAATGAACCTGTGGACTCTTCTTTTTGTTTTTGTTTTTTTTTTTGATGCTACCACAGTTCTTCCATATTGAACCGAAGAAGGGCATCCAGTGTCTACTGTAAGGCCACAGATGCTAGGTCTCTGTGGTCAGAACTATGTGACTAATACCCACTCTGATGACAAGTCTTATGTAGCATAAATTTAGTGTCGCGAAAATGAAGCAATAGACGAAGCCTAACCGTTTCAACAGAGTGAGTAAAATAAAATGATTCAAACCCAAAAACAATCAAATGAGCACTGAATAACTCGTAAATAATAATAATTCAGGAAGAGAGCCAGATGCAATTACTTAGTTTTTATTTATTTATTTTTGTCTTTCTGCTTCTTTGCTGCAGTATTATATGGAACTTAATGATTCCAGTAAGTCATTCTGTTTGCGCGCGCGCGCGTGCGCGTGTATATTCCAATGAAAAAAATATAGTATGTCTCACCCCTGACTCCAAGGTATTTCCGCAACGGTGATTTTATACGTGAATGTGTGCGATTAGCTTTATATAACGGATTGTGCTCTACCCTCTCTTCCAACCCACACCATTAACATAGGGTGGGGTCCTACCAACGAGGTCCCCTTGGCACAAATGAAAGACATATACAAACATGAACTATGGCGTAGTCGGTTATGAAGTACCACCGCATTCTGACGTAATAAAAAAAATCATAAATATGATTTTACGATGTTTTTCAAATGCTTCGGATCTGGTTTTGAATTAGCTACACATTTTCACTTCTCCCGGTCTCTCTCTCTCTCTCTCTCTCTCTCTCTCTCTCTCTCCCTTTCTTCTCATTTCTTTTGATTACTGTAAAATAAATAAACTATACCTGTTGAAAGGAAAACAATGTATAAATTCGACACACCTTCTGAAGACTATCATGTCATGTACTCTACGACTTGCGTTTAACCGACAGAACAGATTTCTACCGACCAATCTTTTCTACCGTCTGTAGGCTACGTTCCGTGTCCGTTACGTCTATGTGATTGCACCAATATCATAAGAAATGTTATCGATAAAGAAGATTGTATCCAACCTTTGAGATCGTAAAGACTAAATTTAGATTATTGAAGATTACGCAGGCTTTGCCATTACCCGCCCTTTCTCATTAGGTTGATACTAATCAGTTTTGATGATAAACAGGCGACTGTATTAAGGCCGATGCCATGAACCTGTTTAGGCGTGTGATCTTTGGACATGCGACAGCGCCGCTTTAAATATCCCATAGGATTAGTAATTATTGTGACCCCTCCACCCCCACCCACCACCACAGACACGCATACACATAACGCCCTCTTCCCTCTGGCTTGCTCTCTTCGTTTCATGCACATTCACACACGCGCGCACACTCATGCACTTGGCTATCGTCTCAAGAGCCATATGGGAGGTGCATGAGAGGAGTAAAAGGGTGTTTGCGAAAATAGCCTTGCGTTCATAACAACAATGAGCGGATAAAAAAAAAAAAAAAAAACGTTGACCTGACGTTACCGAACTACTCTGAGCTCAAGACAATAGGATTTTCCTTACAACCTTATTAAGACTTAGAGAGCCAACTATGCACAAGTTTGGAGAAGTAGGAAAGTATGGTCTAGCTGCTTCAGGGGATCCTACTCTGTTTTAACGGCTGTAGAGGAAACTCAGACTCAAACCAAGGTAAAAATGAAATATGACGACAGCCCTTTTCCTCTCTCATTGTGTGGCTTGTTTATTGTCATTATAACACAATGGAATTTATGTCTAATACCGTGTTAAATTTAAGGACACTATCAAAGCTGTGAGGATACATGTTATTTAAGGTCGTGCGCATAACGGAAGAAATGTAGCTTGGTCGGAAAACGGATGTCTGACACGACTATCTTATACGAACACCTTGTTGCATGTGCCAGTTTTAAATTGAAAACTAGTTAACGTTAATATGAGTGGTTGCTGTGATGTCTTGTGTCTCTTTTATATCGTCTCATTTTCACTGCATTCACTGCATTTTGTTTGTTTGTTTGCTTTGGTTTTTTCTTCCCTGAAAAACGACCTTTCTACACCGTCATGCTACAAGATCGGCACTTGCACGTTTTAGATACATGCCCGTTTAACCCAACTGATTCGACAACTTCTGTATGAATTTCCCAGCACCAGAAATGTCCAAGAGCCCCTCTAAGCTGTTTTAAACCACAGATGACGAGAAAAATAATTGACCGTTTTTATTTCAGATTATCTTAAATAAGTATGTATGCCAGGGAAGCATTACATTCGTCATTATAAACATAAAATTCTTTAAAATGTGTCTTAAATTTCTTACGTCATCTCATATAATACGTACTAAACTTTTTTTTTTATCACGAACTGACATATGTTGACATTATGTGTATTGATAACATTCAGTGTTGGGTTACCGGACAGAGCGCGAAGCAAATTGCTGACTGTTTTCTGATACCAACCTGAGCGGTCTACATTAGTCAAACAACACATGGTTTGATTTTTCTCTTTCAAACAAACGTTATTCTCATGTGTCATTCATCAGTTCTCAGTCAGTTTCACAGACAGCATTGTTCCAAAATATAGCTTGCCTCTGAAACACTCCCTCCACTGTCTGTGCATTGGTTAATTTAAAGGAGTAATCACACATTTTTTTTCCTGAACACTTGTAATGCATGAAATGCCCCCCCCCCCCTCCTCTCCCAGCAGTACCTTTATTAAAAAAAAAAAAAAAAAGCGGCTTATCTAAATTCCTGAGCTAGAACTCAGCAGCCAGTGGCTTTTCAAAAATTATGCATAGAGCTACTACAAAAGACTGACCAAACATATGGAACATAAAGACTAGATAATGAGAACTGTACCCAAGACTTGATCTAAAGACTGGTATGGCTCCCTTGAGACTTGAAGTCTTTTGTTAGGCCTAATGATAGCTTTTTAACACAGCAAGTTAATGCTCTTGTTTGTAATATGTCATTTTAAGGCTTTGAACAAATAGGTAGGTTCACATTGTCAGAGACGTGTAGAGTAACCTCTTTGTTCTTGTGTTCATGTGGATTTTTTGGGGTTTTTTTTTTAATTTGTTTTGTTTTGATTGTTTTGTCTCCTCTGTAATTTGTTTAATTTGTTTTCAAAACAAAAAAGAGATAAAAAAAAAGACTTCCCTTAGGGCAGCACCAATGCTGAACTGTGCTAGCAGAAGTCAGTTTTTCTCTGGGCACGTTTTTTGAGTCAGGAGTTCTTGAGCAAATATTTTCCCTCATGTTTACCTTTAGTCATTCACTCATAGGCTTGCTCTATGTGTGTGTCTGTCTGTGTTTGTGTCTGCAGGTGTGTGTGCGTGTGTGTGTCTGTGCGTGCGTGTGTGTGTGTTTTGTGATTTCCTCTCCACACCACCCTATAGCAGTGGTTTACACATGGAGTTCCTAAGATGTCGTTAATGATATACACTTGGAACTAGATGACATCAGAACTGAGAACTATATATGTTGTGTGGCCATGGGTCCCTTTAAATAACTTGTGTGCATAGATGGCAAGAAATTCTCAGCATGGCCCTCAGAACTAATCCCCAAATCAGTGAGACAAAGGTCCTCCCAACAAGTTGGTTCTTGTCTTGTTTGTCACTCTGTTTATGCACCACTCATTTCTCTCTCTCTCTCTCTCTCTCTCTCTCTCTCTCTCTCTCTCTCTCTCTCTCTCTCCTCTCGTTCTTTTTCTTTCTCTCTCTCTCTCTCTCTCTCTCTCCTCTCGTTCTCTTTCTCTCTCTCTCTCTCTCTCTATATATATATCTCTGTCTGTCTGTCTGTGTCTCTCTCTGTCTCACCCACAGACACACTCACATACACACAGACACGCGTGCACACGCACACACACACAGACAACAATATGTGCAGTATTTCATAACAAGTTGGTGAAACACACAGACACATGCTGTTTTTAGTGTGTGACCGTGTGGTTGATGGAGATGTCCAGTGAAGGAGATCTGAGAACTGTCCAGCTGCTGTGGAAGTCAGCTGACCAGGCACCTGTTTATACACTGCTCACGTGTTCAGGAAAACTGCCTACCTTCTCTGTCACACATCAGTCCATGGACATTCATATTCTTTGCAACGTGTAAACTGTCTCTTGTACGGTTTGTACACAGAAATGTAAGCTTTAAGGTTTTTTCACATTGTTAAAAAAAAAAAAAACCTCTGAACACAGTGTCAGTGAGGTAAACCAATCACTGAAAAGAGGTTAAAAAAAAGAAAAAACAATTTCATATTAAAATGTTGTTCTAAGAAGTCATGGTTAAAGTTTGACAGTACTTTGAATGTGCTTGTCCTTTTAAAATTGTTCACTGAATATAGTTTGGATGGTTTTTAAGTATGGCAGGAAGCCATTACTGTGCTCTGTTGTTGGGAAGGAAGCACGTTTGGACTTGACTCCTTTTTGTCTGACTTCCGTTGTCCTGTTCTGGTAAACCTCGCCCTGTTTTCCCCTCTCCCTGTCAGACCTCTGAGTCCCAGATAAGAGCCGTAATGGCTGCTACTGGAAGCAGCTTCATAGGAGAGAAAGGGGGAAACATAAACAACACCCTTTCTGTTACCGTTGGAAATTTGGAACAGTGGATTTATGGGTGTGTGAGAGTGTGTCAGAGAATATGTGCGTCTGATTACAGGGCAGTTGTCAGAACAGATTAAAACTTGGAAGAGCTCTCTGATTAAAGGCTAAATGCATTTAATACCCGCCCCTACCTTTCATGGCTCATTTTCCTTCTTGGATTGGATAAGACTGAAGGGTCTGAAACAGACAATAACACCCCACTTTTTAATCTGTGAATTTAACTGTGTGGGGTTGACTCCTCCTGCAGATAATAAGCTGTGTCATAGCAATGGAGGCTGAGAAAATGTTGATTACGCCTCAGCCTTTTAATCAAAATGACAGTGTTTTCCTCCCGTTGCCAGTTGTGTACAAGGGAGGGTCTAGATTTTGTTAGAGGATAGTAAAAAAAAAAAAAAAGGAAGAAAAAATGGAGATGACTGCGGATATAGTCGACATGTGATTCAGTAGTTTTTCAGTTCTTAAAACCCCTCTGAGAGACATTTCTTTGGCTATGAGCTCACAGGCAGTGATGACACTGCAAACTTATAATTGGAGTCATGAGAAGATAAGAATCAGGAATGTGTAATGCCTGTCTCAGAGAGAGAGAGAGAGAGAGAGAGAGAGCAAAAGTGGGAGGGACAATGTGGGACAGATTGAGAGAGAGAGAGCATGAACAAGCGAGGGAGGGAGTGAGAGAGAGAGAGAGGACGGAGGATGTGATCGAGAGAGAACTTAAGTGGCGATAGATCACGTTTTAGATAGAACGAGAAAGAGTGTGTCACTGACCGTTAGACAGCGAGAGAAAGAAACGTTTAGAGAAGGAAGAGAAACGGATAGAAAGGGGGAATGGAAGAGGACCGAATGGATGAAGTAACACAGTAAACACTGTACCCTCCTCATTCCTGGAGGTCTGGAGATTAGAAGTGGTATGCAGCGGACACAAACACTAGTGGCTTCGAAATACTGAGGGGAAAACAAGAACCTCTGAGTGGACCTCTTTCTGACGATGCCCGACTTTCACTTCGATCTGACTATTGATCGCCCTTGCTCCTATAATGGATGTAAGTGCCACATCAAGTTATGTTTTATGAAGTGAAGGACAATGAAATCATGAAAGTATTTAAGAGTATGTACGTGTGACATGTGGTGGGCTGTTGTGTTCACAGTGGTCAGTTAGTAACAGGGGTATCCTTCAAAGTATTTTTTTTGTGTGTGTGTGTGTTGTTTTCCCGGAATTGGTTGTGTGGTGATCCCTAACTAACTGAGCTCAGCCTTTGAGATTTTGTCTTGAGTTGATCACTTACTGTCTGGGTTTGGCTTTTGTGGTCGTTGTGTTGTCTCAGCAAACTCCTGTTCTATCTTTGGTGTCAAGATTGTCCATGAATTAACAGGTTCTGTTCTGATTCTTTTGATTATTCATTACATTTGGTGACGGTCCCTAACCATTAAGCCCAATAAAGCTTGTTATGTCTGGTAAGGTTTTAATGGCTTTGGTGTTCCGGTGTTTAGAGATGGTCCTTTACTAACAAGATTTGGTTTAAAGAATTGTTCATTTACTCACTGGATGTTCTCTGCTGTTCTTTCAGAAAATGCATGTCTTGACCTTAACCACTTGTTTTGGGTTGGTCTTAGCATTTTATACAGAAAAGGGCAGTCCTGAATCTCCTCCTGTTTACATTAGAGAGAAGAATACACACCTTTCCACTAAAGGTTGCTCCACCCTTATTCTACTGAACTATGCAATGCACTGTATACAATACCTATAAGTGTTTTGTATGATTGCATTTGTTTTTCCCTGTTGCTATGCAGTGCACTGACAATGCCAGAGAGTAGGAAGCCATAATGTGGCCATAATTACTTAAATATTTTTTGTGTTTGCCCTTTGGCAAAGCTGTTGTGTGACTTCAAATCCACATATAGAAGTATTGAGTCACATGGGTTACTCTCTCTTTCTCTCTCTCTCTCTCTTTCGTGACAGGTGGTGAGCGAAGCTTCAAGATGCAGAGGTTAAAAAGGAAAACAAACATGTTGGGGTTGATGATGATGTTCAATTTCGCGATCTTCATAGTGGTGTCGATGTTCCGGAACTCCGGCCCAGCGAAGACAGGTGTCAGGAAGTCGCACGTTCCCGCCAACAAGTTCTGGAAGAAGTCAGAGATCAGCAATGCTTTCTGGAACCGGGAGCAGCAGCAGCTTGACAACATATACAACCCTCTGTTTGTCACCAGCAACGAGTCAGGCTTGGAGCAGTCTCACGCTTACAGACCAAACAACACAGTCCCGTTGGAGTTTTGTGAGCCAGACCACAGAGTCACAACACTGATAAAAGACTTTGACACTCTACCCCAGCGTTTTAAGGACTTTCTGCTCTATATGAGGTGCAGGACATTTCCCGTCGTTAAAAACGCCTCTGGCGTGTGCTCGGAACCACCGTTCCTGCTTTTGGCGGTGAAAACACTTGCGCCTCATTTCGACCGTCGCCAGGCCATCCGTGAGTCGTGGGGACGCGCAGGTCTTCACGGCAAGTACCGGGTCGCGACGGTGTTTCTCCTCGGCAACACCTCGTCTTCGGATCACTACCCGGACCTGTCGGGGATGCTTGAGCATGAGGCAGCGGCGCACGGAGACATCTTACAGTGGGACTACCGGGATTCCTTCTTTAACCTCACCGTGAAGGAGGTGCTCTTCCTGCAGTGGCTCTCCTACAGCTGCCAGTCAGCCCGCTACGTCTTCAAAGGTGACGACGACGTCTTCGTCAACACCCGCCTCATGCTAACCTACCTGGGCGGTCTGTCAGGGACCCAGGCAAGAGACCTTTTCGTTGGGGATGTAATCACCAAGGCCGGACCACACCGGGACCCCAAGCTGAAATACTACATCCCGGAAAGTGTGTATAAGGGACCTTACCCGCCTTACGCGGGTGGAGGTGGTTTCCTGTACTCTGGAAGTGTGGCGTTGAGGCTTTTGACCGTTTCCCAACACATTTTACTGTACCCAATCGATGATGTTTACACAGGCATGTGTCTGCAGAGACTGGGACTGGTCCCAGAAAAACACAAAGGCTTTAAAACCTTCAACATCGATGAGAAGTACAGAGAGAACGCCTGTGCGTACCAAAGCCTAATGCTGGTTCATCCCAGGTCTCCTCAGGAAATGATTAAGATCTGGTCCTGGATCAGTGACCCACAGCTGAAATGCCTGTGAGGAAGACTTACCTATCATATGCATTATCAAAACCACTGCAAATACTTGAAAAAGGAAATTGAAACCAGGAACATCCGTTAAGGTTAAAAAAAAAAAAAAAGAACTATGCAAGGCTTCTAGCACTGAATATTGTACATCTGCTGGTTTTCTCTCAGATCTGAGACTCTTTAGTGGAACTGTAATATCAACACACAAAGTATAGGTCAATGGCGACTGCAGTGTGTTTTAGCGCTAATTTGGTCTTCGTCAGGCATCTGTGTCAGACATTGCTGCGGCAGCGTCTGGATATATAATTCGATGTGAAACTCCCAGACCATTCCAGATTCTGATGCTCCCAGGACATGTCCTGTCAGGGTCTAACCTTTCTGAAGGATCAAGTTTCTCAGGACATCGGTAATTATCCAGGATCAGTTTTTACATGAATGATGGTAACTCCTGAGGGAGTCACGGAGGAGGTATTCGGATGCATCTCCACCCCGAAAGGGTGTGATCACCTTTAACAAACGTGTACATCTTTGCCTAACAGATAACTATGCTGTCAGAGTTACTTGAATATCAGGTAAGGGTTTGTCGTTGTTAGAATTTCCATTGCAAAGTTCTCAGAGGTGAGGATAAGATCCTCTTCGTGAAGTTCGTCGTATCTCGTCTCCCTGTTTTGTTTTTCTTTTCACTCTTCCTCGTCTTAGTCATCTTGTCTTCATGTATTACGTCTCATCTATAATTTATTGAGCTGTCATTCATCTCATCCCCAAACATTTCCTATATTGTTGTGTTAGAGTATTTGACTATAGTGTTCAATCATCTTCAGACCAAAAAAAACAAAAACAAAAACCAAAAAAAACAGCATTGTTGCTATGCAGATTGCAAAACTTCATAAGTGGTCCATTTACACACGCGAAAGTATTGTTCATGATATTATGTGAAGCGTAAGAGGTTGTTAATGCTCGTTTTGTTTGTTTGTTTGTTTGTTTGCTTTTGTATACTTGGTGAATGCTTTGTGTTGTTGCACTTACAGGTAAAAGAATGTGATTACTTGTGTTAGGTTGCTTTGTTAAGTAGAAGGTGTCTCGCTTGTAAACAAAAGAAAAACATTGACTGAGCACTTTGTAACGATACCACATTGATTTAAACTACAGCTAAAAGATATTTAATGTACGTGTTTGCATTCCCATATGTTTAGACTACTGTTTCACTCGTGAATGAATGTGGATCTGTGTTTTTGTTTTGTTTTTTTCTTTTCCTGTGTTGATTTTATTTTTTAGCTATGTTAAGACTCACGGAGAGAAAGAGTAAAGAAAAGTTCTTGATCTGAATATTTTTATTGCAGACTCAGTGCATGCAAGTAGGGGCATTTGGTTCTGTAGATGGTAGGACCTAAGATTTCATGCATTCGGGGAGGCAAACAAAGAACCTGGGCCCGGTTTGAGAAAGCGGGTTTTGTGAAAACTAACTAAGTAGTAAACCTCCTAATAGACGAGCCCTATGACTTTTGGTTTGCAGGAGAATAAAGCCATAGGGCTCTTCTGTTAGTTAATATCAAAGTAGTAAACCTCCTAACTCATAGTTTTCACTAAACCTGTTTTCTCAAACGGGGCCGTGGGCCCACATAAACATTCACACATACGCATACACACTCACATTCTCACACACAGAAACACACAGGTTCATTGTATTAAAAGCTGTTCAAACACTGAAATGACTTCCATTTCAATTTAAGTCCAGTGTGTCAAACAATGCTATTTTTTTCCCTTTACTAATGGAATGAATGTTGTTTTTACTGACACTTTTGCATATTGTAGATGACGTGTATGATGTGTTGCTATATTGTTCACTCTCAAGGAGCTCAGAATTTCAGTTTTTGTATTGATTATTAAAGCCGTGGAGAAACACGTTTGGTTCATTCAGGAGTAGAAGGAACATTTATTTTGCACTGAAAATAAAACTTATATTACAACTGAAATACATCTGAATTCATAACAGAAATACAGACTAAAATTAAGGAACTTTTAAGTAGGTAACACAAGTTGTCAGTGAGCTTGTGCCACCATTAACTCAACCATCCCCATTCTACGCTGTATCCGAAATCACTCACTCGCCATTTTGTACTGCTTTCCGAATGTGTTGTGAGGATTGTTATACCATATAGTGCACTCAAAGTATCCCAAAAAAAAAAACAACTGATGTACCCTACATCAATCGACTTAGCCTAGCATGCTTTTCGGCCTGACTGGTGAAAGCAGGCAAGTCTTTACAGACCAATCAGATGCAGATGTTCTGGCGTTTTGTTTATGCGACAGAGATAATAATTACGAATATCCGGGGTATAATCATGTAGCAGCGTAACATCCAAATAGTGGCCGAAATGTATCAACAGCTGTCTGCCCTTATCCCCTAGTGAGTATTCTATATACCTAACACTATATAGTGAGTAGGGAGTAGTGAATGATTTCGGACACAGTACTAGAGTCTCCGCTCTCTTGGGTCCCATATACTGGCGCCACCTGTAGGAAAAAAAGAAACTTTGTGTTTGTGACAGCGGGTTTTGTTTTTTTTTTCCAGAGAGAGATTGTTGCCTGGCTCATGCGCACCACCTAACCCTCTCGATTAATTGGCAATGTGACACACGTGTTCTGAAATATTAACGTCGGCGAGAAAGACGTTTTTGCATAAAAACAAAAGAACTCACAAAAGCTTTGGCAGTTAGTTAACCTTGTTTTCTAAATTGTTCTTAAGTATCCAGAATTTAATATGTCACGACAATTTATTTCGGGCAAAATAGCTATCCTCATGCTCACATTTTGTGTGCTAAGAACGAACTGCGAGGTGAGGGTAAGTTACAGAAGCTACCGAATATTCTCTAGCACCAAATAATTTTTGTTACGATCGATTCAAACTGTTTGTTAACGTCTACCAGATAAACAACATTGATGTTCCAGACTCTACAGGTAAAATAGATCATTTCTATCCTATACAACCTTTCAAACCACAGTTTTCTTTTCTGAATGAATCACTTTTCTTGTTTATCTATGTTATAACTGTCTGTACACTGATTTCAGCTGCAATAGTAAAAAAATTAAACAGCCACTCTTGCTGGATTTCAAACGCATTACAATTCTCTATTCCTGAAGACTTTAACTGCTTCCAATGTATAGGTCAAATGGAAACAATATAACAGTGCCACTTACAAAATGAGCCAAGGGAACGGAGTTTAATATTTTCCCTGTTTGAGGGGCTGATTTGGAATCTCTGGTCATTCTACACCTCTGTATTTCTCTGACATCACATCCCTCTAAAGGCAGAGTTAACAGGAGGGATCGGAATGCCTTTTCCGCCTTGCGGAGCTGCCACCAGGTTCTGCAGGGCGAGAGCGGCGAGTTCTTCTCCCCAGATTACCTGTGTTCAAATCCAGCCCTCTGGTGTAACTGGACCATTCAGGCGCAACCGGGGAAACGCTTGCAGCTGTACCTGGAAGATTTCACGCCCTCACACGCCTGCCATCTGAAGACGGATCAGATTCACTTGGACGAGTCTCCTGGAGTGACTGGAGGCCATCGGATTTTGGAAAAATGCTGGAGGCAGGTTGAGTACACATCCCTCTCCAATACTGTCCATGTGGTGCTACTAATTGGGGGAAACCCAACACCCCCACACCGAGGATTTTATGGCCACTACAAGACGTTTGGACCGCCAACCCCTCCCACTCCTGATGGTAAGAGTTGACTCGTTTGTTGAGACAACCTTTCTTAAAGTCATTTTAAAAAAAAAAAAAAGAAGTACTGTCTTGCCCATTGATTTCAACACTCAGTTGTGCTGGGGACATGAATTATGTTTAGAACTTTATTAGACCTGTGACTAGTGATACCTGAAATAGTATTTCAGTTATGTTTCATCCTTATTTATTGATAAAACCTGGTAAAGCCCCCCACAGTTTGTCAGATGCTTATCAACTTATAAATGCTGTTTGAATTGGTAAACATTTGTCCTGTTTTGTTTTTTTGTTGTTTTTAGACTCGAGCACAGAGATGGACAAAGCAGAATTAGGTAAAGGAGATAAAGGGCACCTGGACTCTAATGATGTGGTGGAAGAAGTTGAGTCCAGTGTTAAAGATGCCACGGCAACACTCATTTCTTTAGAGGAGGACGACAGTTTGGTTCCATTGTACGATCAAATCTGGCCCACGCCAACAGCCCAGACCAAACCTGTGAATCTTGACCGTTTTCTCAACCCGCCCTCTGTAACCACTAAACCTCACTCTGTTACTGTGGACTCATGGGACATTGAAGAATCATGGGATATGGCTGCTGAAAAGGATGTGGGTGAAATCCGGAACACGAAAAGGGACAAAAAACACCAGCACATGAGTTCAGGTTCTCACGTGGAAGCCCCACATGCAGAGAAAATGAGTAACCGTATCATCAGTGCAAACGGACCCGGATCTTACAACGACGACGCCCCCTCAACAGACGCGTCGTTCAGTTCGACGGGAAGACCCAACCAATGGAATGACGAGAACCAGGTGCCTCCTTCAGCCGAGAGATCCGAACAGCCCCACCACGTAACCTCCGCTCCGGGTGACGCACGCGCCGGAGACGTCCACCCCCACGTGTTTGACGACGAGGCGCATTCAGCTCCCAAAGGGTCCCCACGTTCTCCCACGATGACTAGTAATGACCGTTATGGGCTCTCTCGAAAGATCACTAACGCCTCCACTACCGCCATGGGCCATCACGAAGAAGCAGAGGTGTATGGGTCCAATGTAGAACCGGGGGATAAAGGAGCGAAATGGGTGAAAGTGTCACAGGTGGAGAATGGTAACGAGAGGGCTTCCCTGGTGGAGACATCAGACGCTGACGGTGGTAAAACATCCGGTTCTGACTTTGAGGAACGTGTCACAGATTTTAAGGATTATCGTCTAAATGCAGTGAAGTCAGACAGCAGAGACAAAGGTGACTTCGTTCGATTTATTTGTTGTCTCTGATCTTTTCTTTTTTGTGAGTTCTTGACAAATTTATCAAATGAATCATAACCCTTTTATTGTGCTTGCCCAGAGAAAGTTCTTCTGCTCCAAAACCCAAGAAACAAAAGTAATCATAAACATTTCCCTGGAGGTGAGGGTAACACATTAGTACTGTTACGTTTTCAGTAGTTTTGTAATCAGTAGTTTCTAATTGCACTAATTCAGACAACTTAATTTGGCATTTATTTTTGTTTTAGAAAAACATGTGGTGGAGGACATGCTGTAATGGTTTACACCGTAACTTGAGAGTATATCACTGTTCGTAATAAACACTGTGACTTGGTCTTTCATCCTTGTTTAGATGTCTTGTTTGAGATCTCCATTGAGGTTTCTCTTCATCACACCCAAGGGGAGAACTTGGATCATCTGATGGCAGTGATTCTGCCTTTCATCCAAACCATGGTGAAGTACATTACTTACTGGTTTTAATGGTGTTTCTGCACGCTTTCGGTGCCCCAAACGGGCCTATGATGTTTTCCTGGTTTCGCCTTGGTGTGTAGATCCAGAAAGAGTTAGGAACTCGCCCTCCGAAGTCCATCTCGACTAAAAGAACGAAAAGGTCTGTACGTTTAGCACACTTTGTAACGTCTGCTTTAGAGGTCTCGGCGTGTGAGTGACTGATCGACTGACTGACTGACTGACACACGTCACAGGCTACGTTCTGGAGTACTGTATATCCTCTGGGTACAGTATGAGGGAGAAGGAACAGCCATACACAGGGTTCTTCACTCCGCTGCTCAGGGGCTTCAGGACAGGACCGTCAGCCTACACGACGGCGGAGATCACGGCCGCGTGGCCTCCATTTCCATCGCCGGTAACCAGAATATCCACACACCTAGCCATGCGTATCCGGCTTCTCAGAGCAAGAGTGCCGATTTCAGATGACCTCCCCTGGGTTTCTGTAATTCTCTTTAAGAACTATGAAAGGCACAAACAGATTAGCACTCTTAACTCTGTGAAACTGGATACATAGCACTCCTGGGCCAGTATTCATGAAGTGTTTCAGAGTAGAGGATTGATCCTGTATGTCCCGAATTTATGCAAATTTTGCATCTACTTTCATCACTTATTGGAGGAATACGAGCTATTCATAAATATTTCTGCAGTTTAAAGTATTTGTAACTCGACAGAAAATTTAGGGCACCCCGTGATGTGCTCCTAAAACCTTTGAAACTGGCCAAGCATCTGAGGAGGTTTTTTTTTTTTAAATGAGCACTGCCCTTCAGTTATACCCCGCAGTAATATTAGAGAGGCACAGTTTGTAGTATTTCAGTCATATAAGAACTGAGCGCTCTGCCAAGCCGAAAGTCACCATTATATTCCAATTCATGACGGCTGGAAAAAGAGTGAATTAGAATGATTTTGATCCTTTTTTTTTTCAATGTGGTGTCGCACCATTTGAGTAAAACAAGCCAAATATGGCAACTAAGTACAAGAACGTAAGCCAGTGCATTCTCTGTACAGAAGCACAAGGCTGTGGTTCAATTAACTGTAATACACACCATGAGAATCCAGAATGTATAGTTCAGTATGGTCTGCCTCCTTCCTGTTTTCCCACATGAAACCTGTGTGTGTGTGTGTGTGTGTTTGAATTGTACCCTTGATTGCAATTCAGATGTAAATGAATGTGGAACTCAGTCAGCGGCGTGTGACGCAAACGCCGTCTGCGTGAACCATTTTGGCTCGTACGCCTGTCGCTGTCGTCCTGGTTACGAGGATATGTCTCGCGGGGGTCCGGCGGGAACTTTATGTGTGGACCCAGATCACATAGGTAATGGAATGATGCCGCACTTTCGACAGAGATTTTTACCTGTATCGGAGAGATTTAAGCTTTGCCGTTTTTGTCAGTGGATAATATGCACTGTGTTTACTCTCAAAAGTTCCCTAAGTAATCAGCAGTACTCATTAATCATCTAACCATCAGTCTACAGTTATATTCTTATTGTAGGATGCAGGAAGATTTTATTTCCACTGAATGCACTGCGGAAAATGTAAAATAGCCCACAAAATGTGGAAGTTCTTTTTTTTTCGTACACAACTAAAAGAAAACCACTGATTTCATATATATATATATATATATATATATATATAAAAACATTTTATAATCACTGTTTTTCACTGTGCTGTGAGTGAAGGACGTGCGTAAATTGTTTAGCGATCCTACACAGACAACTCCCTTCTCACGCTGTTCCTCTCCTTCTCTCTGCTCCAGTCTGCGAAGAGGTTCCCTCTCCCGCGCTCCTCAAGGGCATGTACGCCGTCTGCGTCCTCCTCAGCCTCCTCATCGTGCTCCTGCTGTTTGCGGTGGCCGTGCTCTATCGCCGCCACCATCGGGGGGTGTTCCTGCCCAGGTGCTGGAGCAGCAGAACCGGCACCGGAACCATCACGGACAATAACAACAACCCGAACGCCACCTCTCGCCCCCTCCCACCCCCTCCCCCTCCCCCTCCGCCGCCACTGCACGGCCGGAGAGAGGACCAGGTTCACCCCAAGGGAAGCTGCCGAACCATGGACCTACCTCTGTTGAGATTCAGCTCTCTGTCTCCCCCTATAGGATTTGGAGTGAAAGTGCAGGAAGATAGAGACAAGTTTTAATGGAGTCCCTGCCTGTTTATTGTTTGGAAATGTGATAAGTGTAATGTTATTCTTTAGTCTTTGGCAGTAATTTCTATAGTGTACAGCACTTCTTTGCACATTTAAGTCTGCGTTATGTTTATCGGACAACGATTTGACATTATAGTTTGAATGAATAGATTGGTAGTAAATTTTGAGGTATACATTTTGTTCCTAATTTAGGACACACCCTTAAGTGCTTTTCATTTTCATTAAATGTTTGAGGTATAAGAAATCTTTGATTCTGTTTCTTTTTTTGGTACCTGCTTTCTTCCTCCTCTGTTTTGACTGTCAGAGTTTGACTTCCTATTGCACACTAATATTTCAAACCTGTTGCATCACCAACATGAATAAAACATTTAAAAGAAACCAAGCATCTGTCAGTGCCGAATGTGTACGCGTGTGTGGGGGTGGCCAGATATATATGAGATGTGTTTGAAACAATGTGACTTGACTTAATCATTTGAATGGACAACTGTTTCCTTTAAGTTTGGTGGTTGTTTGGGGGTTTTGTTTTTTTTTTTGGTCTATTGCTTTGCTTGTCTCAACACCAGACAGAATAATGACTTTGTCTCTTGACTACAAATTAATCTAGACCTGACTAGAGAAATGATCAACTTGAAACAGAATTGAACTGCTCTGCCTAAATAATTAATATATGGGTGGTTCCCTCTGTGGATGATGATTTTTTTTTTCAGTGTGCAATAATGCAAAATGGCCACAAGGGGGCATCTTGTGACTAGATGGAAGCCGAAGAGTGATTCAAAAGTCAGCTTTTTCCCAAAGTGATAGGGTAACACTAATAACTGAACATTATAACGAAACAAACAGAGACCTACGCTGTGGAAAACACGTTAAATGAAACGTAACAGGAAAGAGTCTGCATAGCAGGGCGTTGATGAAATTCAGCTCCCCCCACACACGCAACACAGAGCTGGTCAGTGGTTCCAAACACAGAAATACTAATGGACAATGGATTTCAAGGAGTTTCTCTGCAGAACAGAAGAAGCCAACTGAAAAAAAAGAACCAGCTGATTTACTCTGGAGGGAGATTGTTTCCTCTTTGACGTCATTGCAAACCGACTCGTCCATGTATATGACACATGATTACGGTCATATCAGCCGACGGTTATTCTAGTGACCGTATCTATGGGACTTGTCTCTATGTGAGAGTTTGATAGACAGACAAAGGAGGAGTTATTGCTGATGAATACGTTTTTGTGTGTGTGTGTGTGTGTGTGTGCGGTTGCTATTGGACGGAGTCGGCCGGACCTGGGCCTGGCAGATGAGTGGTCGCCACGGCGACAGGGTGGTCCGTGCGTTGTGTTGGGTGTTCCGGACCACGTTAATGAGCTTACAGACTATAATCCAGAGCAGTATGCCACTGTCACATGACTCGTCCGCTGACCTCAGCATATTGTAGAACAGAGTGGCTTTTTTTTTTTTCTTTAATCTGCTCTCTTCACAAAGACTCGACGACTCATTTCTCATTGTTTTCAAGTGACCCTCTTTCTTTTTTTCTCCTCTCTCTCTCTCTCTCTCTCTCTCTCTCTCTCTCTGTCTTTTTTCCCTCTCAGGCATCTTTGTCTCTCACTCTCTTTTCTCTTGTTCTCTCTTTCTGCCACCCACACGTCCCTCTCACTCACTCACTCATTCACTCTCTCTCTCTCTCTCTCTCTCTCTCTCTCCCTCTCCCCCTGTCTTTTATCTTTGTATCTTTGTGTGTCTTTCAGAAGGAGTCATGAGTTGTGGGTTTACTGGGAGCCTTTCGTAGAGGTGGTCTGGGAGGCGACAGTACAGCGTGGCTGTCTCTCAGGCATACTGGTCATACTGGTCTAGTGACACGTCGGTGCCCCCTCCCCGTACGTCTTTGTGTCTAGTTAAGCTAATCCTCTTAACGACTGAAAATGACAGAGGAGGCGCTGAGTCGACACTATGACGGCTGCCACCGGGGGCTGAGTCAAAAGTTTTTAGAAAATCGGTTGAAGAAAAATCCGTGTTTTATCCTGTATGTGTTTGAATACATTACAAGTCTGGGACTAATAGAACAGTTTTCCATAAAGGCCTGAGTGAAGCATATCTGTCAGATACACAAAGCAACTATGTTTCCATTTTGCCTGTGTGTGTGTGTGTGTGTGTGTGTGTGTGTGTGTGTGTTTGTGTGTGTGTGTGTGTGTGTGTGTGTGTTTGCGCACGCGCACGCACAAGCACAAGCGTGTGTGTGTTTTCTTGAAACTTAAACTTGAATATGTGTGAATTTCGTACAGTGTAACCGCATTCGTATTCGTGTCGAGTGTGAGTGTGTGTTCCATGTGTGTTTTCTGTATTCATATTACTGCCTTTTAGGGTCAGAGTTCAGTCCCTCTTCCAGATGTGCTCTCAGCGTCGGTCGACCACACCTCCTTCGCACACACTCGGCCTCCCGCAAGCTGCGTGTGTGTTACTGTGTGTTTGCGTTTCTGTGTGTCTGCATGTTACTGTGTGTTGCTGTGTTTGCACTGGGCTTTTGTACTCACACATGTTGGCAATCTTTCTGTGTGCATTTTGTAAATACTCACACTGTGAATGAGAGAAAAGAGGGGAGAGGGAGAGAGAGAGAGAGAGAGTGCATGTGTGTGTGTGTGTGTGCGTGTGTGTGTGTGTGTGTTTGTGTGTGTGTTTGTGTGTGTGTGCGTGTGTGTGTGTGTGTGTGTGCGTGTGTGTGTTTGTGTGTGTGTGTGTTTGTGTGTGTGTGTGTGTGTGTGTGTGTGTGGATACAGACCTCCCATGTCCCATGCAGTCAGCGGGACCCGGCTCAAGTCTTTGTTGTTGTTCTCCATGCTCGACACGTTGTCTGGCCAGTCTTGGCAAGGGCGGCGGGCCTGCGAGCCGTTCCACCCAGAGCAGGGGAGCGAGCTGGCGTCTCTGTCCCACCCACGGTGCACCGTAGGGGGATGTACAGGTCAAGAGGGCCCCTCCCCTCCCACGTGGATGGACACCCACGGAACCACGGCCCACGCTGCGCTTACTGACCGAGGGAGGCGGGATATCACCAACCCGCTCCCCACCGTAATCATGCCGCCTTCTCGCCCATCTATGCCTATATGTTCTCTGTTTTTATTCTCACAGCTGGGATTTTAAAATGGGGAGGGGGAGGAGGGGAGTGGTGGGGGGGGGGGTTTGATGGAAAGAGAGAGGAGGGCTGTAATGTAAAGAGGTGTTTTGTTCGCTGTGTCTACCTGTAAGAGGGAAAAAAATTTGAATCTGTCATTTTCCAGGTTGGATTGAAAGAACGCAGTGTTACATAGAATGCAGGAAAAAGAAAAACATGCCTAAAATAAAAAAGATGAGGTGAAAATGAACGATTCTTCTCCAGGCTCATTAGACGTACAACGCTGGGGGTATTTTCTTCCAGTCGCGTGGCTCTAACTGAAGCACGCTGTATCTCGTGTTCGAAAGCGGCCTCTGAAATAAGCGCGTGCGTTTACCTCTTAGCTGTCCAAGTTCAATTTGAAAAACTCGTCGCCCGTCACCAAGATTGAGTCTAACTCCTACCTATTGGAACTTGCACTGCAATTTATTTGTTATCAGTTTAGTGGATAGGTGAATGATAGAGTCTGGATTGTGTGTGTGTGTGTGTGTGTGTGTGTGTGTGTGTGTGTGTGTGTGTGTGTGTTTGTGTGTGAGTGTGTCTGTGTGTCTGTGTGTGAGTGTGAGTGTGTGTGTGTGTGTGTGTGTGTGTGTGTGTGTTTGTGTGTGTGTGTGTGTGGGTATGGGAACAGGTTTAGCTGATAAGGACACACTAAGGCTAAGTCATTGCGGTCTGAGACCTTTCTATCAGCTGTGACTGATCTATAGATATGAAAGGTCCAGGGTGATAACACTCCCCACTCCTCAGCTACAATCACATATCTAGCTATAACCTAGAACATATATGTGGCTATAACCAGAATGACCACTGCTTCCAATATACTCTTCACTTTCTCATGAGCTTGGGTATGTTAAGATTGGAAATAAATGTTGTAATAAATTTCTAGAGACACTCCCAACAGTCATTGGAATCGGTATCTAATGAATGAATGGATGGTGGATATTTGTTGTGCCATACAAATGAAATGAATT
Source organism: Chanos chanos (assembly GCF_902362185.1). Taxonomy (NCBI): domain Eukaryota; kingdom Metazoa; phylum Chordata; class Actinopteri; order Gonorynchiformes; family Chanidae; genus Chanos; species Chanos chanos. Next base: position 9,386,717 of record NC_044501.1, on the reverse strand, counting down.
TCAAATGTTATGTTTTTGTTGCTGTCTTTTGAGTAAGGACAGAGAGAAAAAAGAAAGGAGATCAATATACCCTGTGGGCAGAATTTCTCGCCGTTATTGTCCGTGGCAGATGGTGGTGGCATTTGGAATTTGTGACCACTGACCGGAAGCACCTCAGTTATATTGATCAGGATAAGAGGGATAAGGCTTTTGACTTTGTGTGTGTGTGAGAGAGAGAGAGAGAGAGAGTGTGTGTGTGTGTGTGTGTGTGTGTGTGTGTGTGTGTGTGTGTGTGTATCCTTCATCTACTTGTACCCTAACCTTAACTACTTTAAGGTTAGGGTGCAACCGTAAGCTTAGCTAAAAACACACACACACACACACACACACACACGCACCCACTCTCTCTCTCTCTCTCTCTGTTTCTTTCTCTGACATTCGGACCAGCTGTTCTCCAGTGCTGGGACATCTGTTGATTTGAAAACCTTAGTGGTGACTGACTCTAACCGTGTGCCCTCCGGAGCAGTAGCATCAGTCTGGGGACCAGCCCTGCCTCTTTCCCCCTGCTGTGGATGGAGTGACTGACTGCTGCATTGTTCTAAAACGGTCATTCAGTGAAGTGGCCAGTATTCTTGTGTTCGCATTTGAAGGGATTAGTGTTGGTCAGCTGCAGCTTTGGGGAAGAAAGTCGTCCCTCATACCACGTGTATGTTCTGAATAGGCGCAAGCAAACACACACACACACACACACGCATACCAGTATTATGTATCATGCCTTATCATGCATTATATGTCAGATTCAAATTTACACATTCATACATGTAGTCTGGACACAAACATAAGCTAATAAGGGTCAATCTGAAGTAATGTCTTAATTTCTTTAATGTATAATTTACATATTTGTTCATTTATCAGATGCTCCTCTCGAGAGTTGTTCATTGTAAGTGAGAAGAGAAATGGTAATATGTCCCTACATAGCATAAAACTTCCCATGAAAAAGGAGCGTGTAATATTTTGCAGTTGTTGTTTTTTTTTTTTAAACAAATAGCATAGCACTTGTGAGAGAGTCCCTGTGAGCCTTGGCGTCTATCTGTTTGTGTTTGTCTGTTCATCTGTTTGTTTGTTTGTTTGTCTGGCTCTCTCCCACTATGTGCCCAAGCGTTTGTTTTGTTGGCAGTGCCGCTCATCCTTCCATGACACTCCCAGAGAAACCAGAGCCATGGCACGAAAACGGTACAACCCCTCTGAGAGAGAGAGAGAGAGAGAGAGAGTGATTACACGTCGAACAATCCCTCGTTAAATAAACAGCAACACAAACATGCAGAAATACACAAACAGAATAACTATTTTTATTTATTTATTTATTGTGGGAAGAACTTGGCAAAGACAAAGCCCACGTTGGCTCAAACACGAACACACAGTCGTGTTTGAAGACAGAAAAGTGTTTGGGTGCAAAAGCAATTTAAGGCACGAAAAACCCAGGTATCTCTTGGATCAGATTTAATTTGCCGAATATGAAAGACTTTTTTTTTTTTTTCTTTGCTTTGGATTTCTGTATTTTTCAGACATCGTCATCAACGGTTGTGGTGTTTGATTAGCGTTCAAATATTTGATTATTAATCCGTTTTTCTGTGCTATTTTCATTTGATAGGTGACCTGTGAGAGGGCAATGTATGCCCGCAGACTTTAAGGTGGAGAAAACATCTACACTCCAACCACGTCCCACAAAGACAGCATCTGTTACCCACAACCCCCCTCTCCACCTCCCTACACCCTGTTGTTGCCGTGGCAGCGCCCCCTCTTAATCCTCTCTGACTTTATTCATGCAAAGGTCACCTCGTATTCCCCCTACCTGCAGCTGCTATGTAGCCATACCACAGGAGAGAGAGAGAGAAAGAGAGAGAGAGAGAGAGAGAGAGAAAGAGAGAGAGAGAGAGAGAGAGAGAGAGAGTAAAACATGGGAGGCATATAGAGCAGGACAGAGAAACAAGTAGGGCAGGAATCACAGGATAAAAAGAGGGAAAATGGATGAATTTGAATTCAGATCTGATTCACATTGAATTCACATTGGATTCACATTGGATTCTTGTGCTCCGGAACAGTAACAGTGAAAAAAATTAATGCTGAAGTGGATGAGGGTTGTTGTCAGTACTTCTATTACAAATACTGGTCAGTCGCTGATTTGTCCTCCACTGACTTTTTAAAAAACTACTCGGAGAGGCCATGATTAGTTGAACATTTTTGAAAATCTTTTTTTGCTTTTTGCTGTACTGTTAAATTGTCAATAGCAATAACTAAGTACCATGTGAGTAATCTATAATAGTGTAATTATGTTGTTACTACCATGTAATACATGCTATTGGTAATGTTTTAATTCCGTATTGGTCAGTGTGTACCATCAAAACAGACATAAGCTCTTTGTAGCTCATAAATGAACACTTGAAGTGGTACTTGTTTCTGAATGTGAATATTTATCTGTCATCATTCCCTCATGGCCGTCTGTATGGGTTGTGTGGATGGTCTATGAAACTCTAGAAGGATAATCCTTTAACTGAGGCATGACAGTCTTCCATTTTATCTCTTTACTCTAATCTTCTCCCTTTAGTTTTCCATACTGAAGGATCCCAGGAATTTCTCAGGAATATTCTGTATTCTGGAATGTTGAGAGATTATGCTAATTAGGGAGGAAACTCGTAGTCAGAATCAGTTTTTTTTTTGCACGTAAACAAGTTACGGTATATAAATGCTACATAAAGAATGACCAGATGAAAAGACAAAGATAAAGACAAAGATTGATGGAACATGTTTCACTGTTGTGAAAGTACAAAAGAGAGTTGACATTTTAAAACTGTAATTATCAATCTTTGTTAATACAAAAGAGAACTGATATGTTATAACTGTAAATATCAGTCTGTGTTGTCATTCCCTGTAGAGGCACCAGTCCTCAGTCATGAGTAAACCTTCCCTTACAGTGTCCTGATAAAGCAAACTGGGAGTAGATTCCATCGCTGAACAAGACCTTAAATTGTTATTCACTGATTCTGAAGATTATAGAGTGCAGTAGATTACGTATATTCTGTGGGCGTGTCCATCACTGTTTGGAGTGTTAGGAAGCCCTGGCATTTTAAATGTCAGTTAGATTTAATTATGATATAATTACGTTTTGGTTGTAACTTGTGTTTATCTAGAAGTAAATTGTTTTTCACTCTCACAGCTGGGGGAAAGGAGAGCAGGAGATTAAAAAACAAAAACAAAAAAAAAACAAAGACTGCAACCAATCTCATTCTCGTGCCCCGTCGATGCGGTCGGTCTAAGTATTTCCTGTGGCCATCAAACGATAGCGGGCCTTGCTTGGTTACCATGGGAGTACAAATCAATCTTACCGTGTGGAAATACAGCATATTTTAAATTTCCAGAACATCTGATTCAGCAACCACAAGGAGGTGTTTTACGCACACGAGGTATTAAGCTCTTTCTTCTATGTGTGTGTGTGTGTGTGTGTGTGCACGTGTGTGTGTGTGTGTGTGTGTAGAGTGTTAAGTACTTTAAGACCTTCCCAATTCCCACACTGACAGGCATTCGACACACTCACAAAGGCTGTATGTAATCTGCCTCTGCTGATACACAGTGGATTACAGTACGACTTCACCAAACCAGGGGGAACCAACAAAATGGCGGGAAAAAAAGGAAAACAAATTGTCACATAATCTCCTAAGGGAAAAGCTAGCACGAGGAGAGTTGCCGGAAACTTCCATTTTGTATTTTTGAACCCCTCTGGGACTTCTCCCAATCCCATAATCCCTCGTGTTTGATGTCTGAAAGCTAATGGAGTTGATGATGGCTGCCCAAAAGGAGCTGTGTGTGTGTATGTGTGTGTGTGTGTGTGTGTGTGTGCGTGCATGCACGGTGTGGTCTGTGGCTGAAGAGGGTTTGAATGACATGGCAAGACGGGAGAGAGATGGGTAACTTTAGCTTAATCTGGGCTTAGCTGAGCTACGCGCACTCACACACACACACACACACACACACACAGGTGTGTGTGTGTGTGTGCCCCCCCCCCACACCCCCCCTTTAAGGTTCAACCCAACCTCTCCCAGCAACCCACCCAAAAGATCAATACACGTCCTAAGGCATGGGATAAGTGTGTGTGTGTGTGTGTGTGTGTGTATGTGTGTGTGTGAGACCTGAGGCCTTGGATAAGCTTGGGGTGACACTCCACACCCTGATCCTAAACGGGCGGGGGTTTGGTGGGTGTGTGGGGGGGGGGGGGTATTTTACCTCCTCTCTCATGCTCTGAAGTGGCCGTTAGCACATTTTAATTAAACCGCACTGCAGAGTCTTATTGTGAAACAGAACTCTGAACTCTCTCAACAAGTTTCAGTTTTTTCCCCCTCTCAGTGAACTGTGAGTGAGCACACTGATGATACAGAGCGTGCTCCTTATTGCCTTTCACATTATTCACGTTATTAACCTCAAAAAAAACAAAAAAAAGAATTGAATTGAATTCACTGGCACGTTTGGGTAGGTTAGTTTAACTGATGTATCTCTGTTTTGGGTTCTGCACAGCAAGCGTGACAATACCCTAATACTGTCTCAGTCCTCTTCACAAAAACATCATATGATTACATGGTTTATACAGTTGTGCGCTGCAGTATATTGCGATTGGGAAACTCATTGTTTGGCAGCGCATAGCTGTGGTTGCGAATAACAATAGCCGTGAGTGTTAACACGTCCCGTTCTCCACCCTCAACTTGTCAGACAAAACGAGGCTTCTGGCTAAACCGGCGCAAAGGCCCGCGCAAAACAGCGGTAAATATTAAGACCGCGTTTAAACAGGCCCGACGACAAACCCCTTTAAGGAATTCAAAATAAAACAGCCTTACTCAAAACCGATGGAGAGAAGCAAGTGTACAGTTAGAGAGAGAGAGAGAGAGAGAGAGAGATGCTCTGTTTCCAAGAGCAAGTTCCTGCTCCCCGTGACGTGGTTCCTGATTCGTCCAACCAAAATTCATTGTGCCTCGCGGACGATTTCATCACCTCAGAGACAGAAGAACGCTTACTCCTCTATATTGGATTTGGAGTGAAGCTGCTTCAATAAAAGGAATGGATTTATGCCCTGTAATATGATTGTGGGGAGTGAAAGCTATCTGGCCCACTGAACCATAAACACTATGATGATTAGGTCAAGTCTGCTTCACGTACAGCGAAAATAAAAAAAAAACGTCATGTCAGCATTCAACGTTAATGGAGAGGTTTTTTTGGGGGGGGGGGGAGTAAATTAATGTTGTAGTAAATGGTGTTCCACGTTTTACTTATTTAGCAGCTATACTTAATATCGAACATAAGGCATTTTAGTGCTTTGTTTTTTATGCGCTGTGAATTTCTCTGTGATATTACCTGTGAATGCTGGGATATTTGTTTCCTGAATATTTTTTTTTTTAATTTATTTATCTCCAGGCCATGTTCATGTTGTGATGTCATTTTTTTTTTCTTTTTTTGAAATGCTCTTTTGAAAACATTTGAATAGTCCTGGAGGTGACTTCTCATCTTCAGAGATGTGCAGTGACCTTCAGACCCTGTCCTCTAAACCAATAATGATACATTTGTTCAGGCATGTGTGTGTGTGTGTGTGTGTGTGTGTTCTCTCTGTATCTGTCTTTGCACTGGAGCCAGTTTTAAACTGAATGGTTCCTTGGTATTTTTGGTATTTGCCTTCACTGCTGCAATGACAGCGCTCGGCCAACAGAGGGGAGTAGTAAGCAATTGAAAACCATATATACAGCACTTTTTACCTTTCCCCATTGCCTGATTAAGCAAACAGAAATCTGGCAACAAGCTGGTTACATAAGCAGTCTTACTTTTCTTCCCTCTGTCTCTCTCTCTGTCTCTCTCTCTCTCTCTCTCTCTCTATGTATGTTTGTGTCCATGTGTCTGTATCTGTGTATGTGTGTGTGTGTGTGTGTGTGTGTGTGTGTGTACGTGTGTACGTGTGTATGTGTGTATGTGCGTGTACATGTGCATCTTTGTCTTTTTCTGAGTGTGGGAAGTTATATGCTTTTTATATACATGCCATGGTATGCATGCCGTATAAATGGTTCTATAAATGGGGTAATTTTTTGTTGTTGTTGTCGTTATTGTTTTTAAAATCTGAATGTAGCTCTGTCCATTAATTACCTCTCTGTCTTTTTTCCTGCTCTGCCTACATAACATATTAAGATTACCCAGGAGACCTCTGTCTCAAATGGACAGTTCCATCTCCCTCTCCCTCTCTCTCTCTCTCTCTCTCTCTCTCTCTCTCTCAGTCTTTTTATGAGCATGGACCTAAGACACACACACACACACACACACACACATTCTCTAATCCCTCGTTTGATAAAACATCAAAGTGTGTGAGTAATTAGTAATGTGATTGGTTTAATCCATTTCTGTGTCCTGGATTTGACCCCTGACCTCTCATTAGAAAACATATGTTCTTATTATGTTGAGTGTTAGAGGCTCAACGTTAAATTCCCTGATCTGAGATCTGTTTTTATCTCTTTGCGTTGACTCGTTCAGATTTGATTTATGTAAAGGCAGCCACATTTACTGTGTGTGCGTGTGAGTGTAAGCGTGAGCATATCACAGAGAGAGTGAGTGAGTGTGTGAACGCGTATGTGTCGATGTGTGTGTGTGTGTGTATGTATGGGGGGGGTGTATGTGTGCACATATGCACTGTGCTTCCTGTGCACAAAGCTAATTAAACACTTGATGTGTAGACTGGACTCCCACACCTCCCTGTTTAGCCCTGTCGCTCTTCATTTGTTCCTCTCCTTTTTTCCCCCTCTGCTCTCTCCTTCCATATCTGTAGCCGTTATTGTCGGGCCGGTCTTTGAACACTGCTCGTTCGCTTCGGTTTCGTTTGTTCTGCCTCTATCTTTTGGGTGGTCTTCAAATCCCTCAGAGGTCTTTGGTCCCATTAAGCTATGTCAAAATACAACTCAAGTCATTTGCACGTTTTTAATCAATGACTGCGTTGTCGATGCCTCTCTCGTTGTTGTAAATACGTATATGAGAAATTCCGTCTGAAGTGTCAGGTCGATCACAACAGCGGAAAGGAACAGGAGCGAAAAAGAACATTCTATTTCCCATCATTCCTTCGACTCAGCGTACAGGAAAAAAGCGTGTACGACTGAACAGATAGAGGTGCATCATGGGAGCTGAGGTGAACTATGTGAGAAAGTGTCCTGCGTGTTCACTGGTGAGCAGGAAAGTTCTAGAAGCGACAGATTCCCAAGGCTCTTTTTAAAGACAGGGTCATGGAATCGGTAAGAGGTGGAGAGGATGGACACACACTTTCAAACACACACACACACACTCACACACACACACACACATACACACACACACTCACACACACACACACACACACACACACACACTCACACACACTCACACACACACAAATGCTCTTTCTCTCTCTCTATCTCTCTCTCACTCTCTCTCTCTCACTCACCCTCTGTCTCTCTCTCTCTCTCTCTCTTTCTCTCTCCCACACACACACAAACACACGCACACACACACTTTTCTCCTCACGCAGACTCTATGTGGTTACTTCAAACCACTAATGCTAACCCAGACCACCAGTTCAAAACTCTGAACTGTCAGAATCACAGGAGCTGACCCATAGCATCCAGTCAGTTCTCTGAGCATTGCAGATTAGTGGCATTTCTCACATTCCCCGCATATTTCACATCTGCACCGTCTCAGAGAATCCCTCCGCCGACTCTTAGGCAAAATTTGGCGACTTCGCGCAAAAATGCATCATTTCGAGGCGCCATTCTTTTTTGTAAGCCTATATAACTGTTTTTCTTTGTGATTTATAATGTTCTAGTTAAGCTCCACATGAATGTATTTTTCCAGGTCAATAGATTTTCCCATTGTTTCCCAGATCAGCCATAAGCATCTACAAAGGCAGCAATTGGAGTCTTGGTATTTGCTTCTAACAACGTGTAGTGATGCATCACAGTTGCTTCATAATGTATGCTGATTTGAACTCAAAGTTCTGGTTCCAGAATCCTAATACATTCTCAATGGACCAGCATTCCACACTAAGATAGGTGCTGCAACTAATTACCAGATAATGGTTTCCACGGATCAGAAAATTGAAAATTCCTCTCATACTAAAAACTGGCCCGAAATGGTGCGTAGACCTCAACGTTTTGAATATGGAAGACATCTCATTGTCACTGATGTGTGTCGCTCTGCTTAGAAATGTGCTCTTAAAATACACCAATTAGACCCTGAGACAAGCCCCAGTCAACACAAACAGGTTCAAATGAAATACAAACAAACACACCAAGGACCCCATTATCCTCTGCCCTTACTAAAATCAGCCAAGCATTCTGTCCGTGTCAGTTGTTAAAACAGAAGAAATGTGGAATGGTAAATTTAGAGAGAGAGAGAGAGAGAGAGAGAGAGAGGTTGGGGTATTGCAGCAATTTGAGAAAATAGTTGTTTCGTCTTATTGACTGCTGCCTTATTCCTCCCTCTCTCTCTCTCTCTCTCTCTCTCTCTCTCTCTCTCTCCTCTGTGCCTCTGTGCCTGTGGGCAGTGAGTGGGTTAGGTTGGTCTCCTGTGTGAGAGGACTCTGACTGAGACTGTCTCATTCACATTTTCTGCCCATTGTATTCCCAGACAATGGCTGCAAACAAACCATTAACATGGAAATGGGTGAAATGTACCTAATTAGTTATCTCAGCTGGGATTGTTAACTGGCACAGATAGAGGTAAATTACTTTGGATGGGGAGTTGGGAGGGGGGCATTTAGGTGGGAGAATAGAGGGGGGATTTGGGTTAAAATGGTTTTCTGAGTTTTCCCCAAAAAAACCTTACAACTCATATAAAGGATCCAGAAGTGATATTGTATAAATGTAAAATGTAAACTAAACAGACATGGTGATGTTTTTTTTTTCTTCTTTTTTTTGAGAAAAATATTTGAAAAATATTTGCAGAAAAACACAAATAAAATAGAATTCTAATATTCCATTCAGAAGTTTACATATTAGGTTTTTTATATTTATATATGTGCAAAGTTATCACAGTTAATGTCTTTGTCTTCCATTGTAATTCCAAGCAGAATTTTGTGAATGATTATGAAGGAAAAAAAAAAAAACATTGATCTGATGGTCGTTTGATCGATTCCAGCTGTAGTGGAGATGGATCAAAATGACAGCTTAGCTGTGAAGTGTCTCCGTTCCCCTCGACGACCGCTAAGTTTGGGTCCTTCTTCAAAAGTCAGAGACACTCAAAAGGCCGGCGTCTCGTTATTGCCTCGTTAATTACCTCTCATTTCCACCCATTCAGCTGGACTAGACACCCTCTGACCACAGCGTCCCCTGTGCCGCTCTCCAGCTCAGTCATCACACACACACACACACACACACACACACACACAAACACTCTGCTTATCCCTCATCAATCCTCATCAATGTCAGGAGCACACTCCTCTCTCGTCTGTGAGAGTGTGAGTGTGAGTGTGTGTGTGTGTGCAGCTATGTATCAGCTGTTTCACTTATAAAGAGAAAGAGAGACAGAGACAGACAAACAGACAGAAAGGAATGGAGAGAGAAAGTGTGTGTGTGAGAGGGAGAGAGAGAGAGAGAGAGAGAGAGAGAGACACAGTGTGGTATTTTCTGCGTGTTAGCTGATATCTGCACACCTTGCCCTGATAAGAGTCTCATTAAAGCCCAGCTGAGCTGATATTTGCATTGATACAAACATGTTAATTAACTATCCCCATTAATCAGCTCACATTAAGAGGACAGGGGCTAATGATGTGAGAAATTGATTTTTGAGGGGTTGTTATTTGATACACAGCAGGAGAAAAAGGTGACGGGATGGTTTAATTAGGGTAAAGACTTTTTTATTTCTAAGGATGCTTTGAGAAAAACAGAAGATAGGAGACCACTCAGAGTGTTAAGAGAGAGTGTGTGTGCATAAGAGAGAGACAAAAGAGAGAGAGAGAGAGAGAGAGAGAGAGAGAGAAAGACAGATTAGTTTGACCCTTTTACTCATAACATAAAATCTTATCACAACCTTAACCAATGAATAATAATTAATATCCAAACATGTCCCACCGAGAGTCGCTCGGTCAACACGCGGCTGCGTTTGGCTGTGCCGAATCCCCAAACCCAGAACTTTCCACACACACAAGCGAGCGTGGGCCACTCTTATTGTCAGGGCTCCCGATTTTAGAGCGGCAAAGTTTTTTAAGCCTCGGACGCGTGAGGAGAATGGCTAAATAAGCCCCTGGCATTGATACAAACACACCGCGCGTCCCGCTCCTAAGTATATTATCAGCCAAGTCCTTTAGCCAACGCCTCGCTAAAGAAGCTTACCATTAATTAATGTAACTCGGGCAAGATTACACTTGGCTTGGTCTTGTAAGCAGAGGTATGGCCGTATTGACCTGCTCCATGCTTGGGCTTTTTGCTCACACAAGAATAGCATTTTGAGGCAACCCTAAATGGGATAACTGGTATAATCTTTCAGGAGTTAGGCCGGGGGACAAACGCGTTAAGAAGTGTAATTCCCAAATCCCGAAGTCCGAAGCAAAGAACTTCCGAACGGACGGAGCAGGAGGCGAAGCTTTTAGGTGACGTCTCGCAAACCGTGGTGACGTTGGCAGAAGCGGTTTTAATGCCGTTTTTTAAAAACGTGCCTTTCTTTTTTTTCACGTTTCCGTGTTCAAGCTATGTTTTTCAATTTAATTTTTTTTTTTCTGTTTAGTTATGGCATTAGGATAAGTTGAAAACTGCGTGTGTTCCACAGCATAAAACAGAGAACAGCGGAGTGGACAGAGACAACAAGACTTCCAAACTAAAAAAAAACACTTTAAAATGTTTATTTAATTATATATAGTACATATAGTTAGGTGTGTAGTTCTTAAAATTAAAAAAAAAAAAATGTTTCAAATACAAAACCGACGTTAGTCAGTCATAAAACTCAAAGCTGATATTTTTCACTATTGATATTTTTATCACAATTTGAAATGCTCTTCAAAAACACAGGATGAATGAACAGAGAAAGAGAGAGAGGGGGAACGGGTGAATGGAGGAGGGGAGAGCGAGGGATTGGGTGGAGGAATAGAGAGATGGGGGGATGGAGAGAAAGAGAGAGAGAGAGGGATCGGGAGGATTAAGCATCAGGATCCCTTGGGCATTGTCTGGAAATCTGGAGATAAAGAATAGTGTGTGTGTGTGTGTGTGTGTGTGTGTGTGTGTGTGTGTGTGTGTGTGTGTGTGTGTGTGTGTGTGTGTGTGTGTGTGTGTGTGTGTGTGTGTGTGTGTGGGTGGGTGTGGGTGGGTGTGGGTGAGGGCAGGTGGTGAGAGTTTAGAGCGAGGATGGGGAAGATTTTGGGGGGGGGTGTTAGTCTGAGACAGGGCATTTTAGGGAGGGGGTTTAGTGGTAATGTGATTCTAAAAACCCTCTGCTTTTGGCTTTTGTAAACTATTACTAAAAGATTGAATGGAAATTCATTGACAGAGGTGGAATGAAAAATAAATAAATAAATATTTTGCGACACCTTGCTGGTAGCTCTTGTTGGAAGCTCTTAATTCATTCTATTGTGTAAAAAGTTATACATTTTTTTAACATTATTAAACAAAAAAGAACAAGAAAAACAATAATTTTTTAGGAAACATTTGAATAACCATAGTTAAATGCAAGATGTGTATTTGTAGCGACATCCGTTAATTAACCAATTAACACTCAACTGCAAACAAAAACAAACCAAGAGCTGGTATATACAGACCATTACCATGATTAATGACATTTTTACACCTTTCTCCACAAGTGTGCAAAGTGTGTTTTTCCTTTTCTTAAAGCCCCTGTCTTCCCAGCCTGTGCCGCTGAATCAGATAACCCGAGTGCAGGGGAAAGCCACTGGGTCTGAGTATGCAGAAAAAGAATTCAACCCCAAATGGTCCATAATCATGGTTTGGTGTTTTTTACAGACCATGTTTCGGGCAGTGTGTGTTTGAGTTTGGGGTATGTTGGTAATTACAGGCTCCATTGAGATGCTAACTGGCTGAGACACTCAAATCTGTTGAATGTCAATGGAGAGGAGACAGCTAATGATGCACGGACCATTCTTCCACCAGACCTGTTACTCTGCAACTTAAGTATTTGTTTCTTTTTGTGTGTGTGTGTGTGTGTGTGTGTGTCTTTCTGTTGCTCTGTTTTTGCCGAAGATAGCTGGATGGGTGGAGATACTGTATACATGTTATTCATCAGATTAGGGGGAAAATGGGTTGTTTTTGTTGTTCTGTGCTCTTCAGAAAACCTTAAAATTGCAATAAACAGAAGTGATTTGGATGGTGTGGTAGGAACAACTCCTCTCAGGGGGAAAAATACACAGTGAGAACATGCTGGGGTTAATTTCAGTTTCAACTTCAATTTTTTTTTTTGTTACGCTGCTCTTAAAGTCTCTTTTTTTGTCATGCAAAAGCATAGAAACAACTACCAAATCTTTCATATTTTTGTTCGGTATGAAAAATTACACTGCATTTCCTTCTTGCTACAGTAGTTTAAAATGAGAAAATCAGTTTTAATTTAATTTCTTTCTCTCTCTCTCTCTCTCTTTCATGTGTGTTTGTGAGTGTATGTGTGTGTGTATAGACAGACAGATAGAGATTTGGTAGATTTTTTTTTAAATCAATTTAAATAGTTTTCTACTGTACACCAAAGACAAGGACAAGGAGAAACTTCCTCCTTTTTTTGGGGTACAGGAAAAGACTTTATCTTACAATTTCCTTCATCCACCAAGCACTCCAAACTGGAATTCCCTGATGGAATTTCCACAATTCCCCAGTGTGACTATGCTACTAATGGCGTTAGCCCCACAGCCCTGGGCTGTCAGATTAATTCATTAGGTAAATGTGTGTAGTCTCTTGTGGTCTGGGTAAGATAGGTGTTATACGATACTCCTCAAATTAGTGGTAACATTTCCCCCTGCTTGTCCCACAGAGCACCACTAATGGTGAAGCAGGGTCTCATTATGGTGGAGCAATGGTACCATCAACATAGCAGAGGGAGAGCAGCCAGTTTATACTTATGTTCTCTTCTTTCTGTTTATCTTCTCTCTCTCTCGTTCTCTCTCTCTCTCTCTCGTTCTCTCTCTCTCTCTCTCTCGTTCTCTCTCTCTCTCTCTCTCTCTCTCTCTCTCGTTCTCTTTCTCTCTCTCTCTCTCTCTCTCCCTCTTTCTCTCTCCTTTCCATCTCTCGTTTTCCTGGGCTTCTCTAGTTTTCCCACTTCTCCACCCCTCTCTCTAGTATGTTTAAGAAGTGTACACTCTGATGAGAGATAAGAGGACTCGATGTGTGTGTGAGTGTGTGTGTGTGTGAGTAATGTGTAGCAGTAGCAGTAGTACTCGTGTGTGTGTGGGGGTGGGTGGTCCAGTGTACCACCAGGTGAGCAGTCTTTAAGCCTCAGTCTTACACTCTCTCTCTCTCCCACTGCTCTGTCAACACCTGACGTCATCTTATGTCAATGTACACCTCTCCGTCCCGAACAGATGGTCTCACACACACACACACACACACACACACAGAGAGATAGAGAGAGAGAGAGACAGAGAAAGATTTCAGCTAGAACGAGATCTTTTTCAGTGGATTGTCTCCCATGAAGATAGAAGTTTTTCACTGCTGCGGCACCTCTAAGACAATACAGATCATTAAAAATACATATGTACATATAATGTTTCAAAAAATTCAATAACTGTCCTCGCAGTATCCAAAGAGTGACAGAGAGACATTCTGGGCCATGCTAAAAGATTCATTCCTGGTTTAGTCTGGTTTGGTTTCATTGTTGTTGCTTTCACGGTCAGACGCACTCCTTGTTCTTTCCAGTAGCTCCAAAGCATAAAGCAGGTTAACAGTATAGCTGTATATTATATCTGTCCTTTGGGGGTGTTGTTTGTGGGGGAAAGGTCCCAGAGTCTCAAAATCAGGCTAAACACGAAATACAACCAAGACGCTAAGAGGTTTCTTAAGACAGCTGGAGAAGGAAAACACATTTTAAAAAATATATATATATTTTTTTTTTGTGAATGTGTTAAAGTTGAATTTGAATGTTTTATTAAACAATTTTTTTATTCTTTTTTGTTTGACGAAAAGGTACATAAAAACCTTTTGAGTTAATGTTTTGAATAAATGTGATGAACACATATCCGGAGACAGATGAGGGAATGAAAAGTGAAATGAAATGTCATGTTGTGGGTCATCAGTGAGAGGGGAAACTTGTTAAATGCTGTGCTGTGTTGTAGTGTGATGAGGTCTGATGACCAGACCATCTGTAAGAACAGAGAGGGAAAGTCAGAGAGCAGAGTAACATTCGGCAGGTGTCTGTGCCACACCCCTGAGATCTGTATGCCTTCTCTCGTATACGCACACACACACACGCACACACACACACAGAGACACATACACCAGTGCCAAGTAATCAGCTCTTTGGCAACGTGTATTGTTGCTGTATGCAAATCCACTCACATCAGAATAGAGGCTCAGGAGAAGGGTTGTGTGTGTGTGTGTGTGTGTGTGTGTGTGTGTGTGTGTGTGTGGAGGAGGGGTGGGGTGGGGGTGTGCAGTGGTTTCTGGGTAGAAAACAGCCGATAAAGAAGAGTTTTCAAGGAATAATGGGGGTTAGGGATAGGGCCCCAGACCCCTGAAAAACAGAGGGATTACCTCTCTCTCTCTCTCTCTCTCTCTCTCTCTCTTCCCCAACCATCCATCCCTCCATCTCCACTGGGTGGCCCCCGTGGTATCCATCAAGAATGGAAAAAAGCAGAGGACTAAGGCGGGAGGGGAGAGAGAGAGAAAAAGAAAGAAAGAAAGAAAGACAGAAAGAAAGACAGAATGAGAAAAAAAAAGAAAGAAAAGGGCGGGGGGGGAGAGAGAAAAAGTTAAACGCATGGTCATTCACACAGCGAGGAGAGCGAAGGAAAGAGGGGGAAAAAAAACGAATGGGTTTAATTCCATCAAAGAGAAGAGAAAGATGTGATTAATTTATACCCCCGCGCACACACCCCCCCTCCTTTTCCGTGCCTCTACGCCACCCACCCCCCCCCCCCCCCTCATCTGCAGGCCTGATTTTGGGCTGATTGTTGGTCAGTTCAGGAGCATCTGTTCAGGGCAGTATTCTCAGTGAACAAGTAAGACTCCCATCCTCACCCTACGTCTGCAAAGCAGGAAAAGAGACAATCCTTCCTTTTCAGGCTTCTTTTCTCTCTCTCTCTCTCTCTCTCTCTTTTTTGGGGGGGGGGGGGGGTGGAGCAGGGGTTGGGGGTAGGGGTTTTTTTTCCACTTCCACAGATTAAGACCAAGTTAGAAGCGTGGCTTTGAGTAATCGCTTCTGAAAATGTTGCTCTTTCTCTGCCCGTTTGGGTTGGCGACTTAGAGGCGGTGGGTTTTTTTTAAAGAGCAATTAAAGAAGTTTAATGAATTTGTGAACAGTTGAGCGATGTGGGGCTTTTGTGTTCAAGTGTGCGTGAACCAGACGCAAATTACAGCGGGCTTTGATGAGCTAAGAGGTGAGGGGATTTATGGACGCTAATAATCACAAATACAGAGAGGCTGTGGATTTGTGCGTTAGGTATTTAATTTTTTTTCTGTACTCTGTCGGACTTTTCCAATCATACGCAGCGTGGACAGCCGCTGAAATGATAAAGTTAGTCCGTCCATGTACCCGTCTGTCCGTCCGTCTGTCCACCCCATCCAAATACCTGTTTAAAAATCAACCCCCTTCCCTCCATCTATTCCTGCAAGCTTGTACATATGTACGTCTATCTGTTTATTTTAAAGTTCAATCATCCACCCATCCATCCATCCATTCATCCATCCATTCATCCATCCATCCATCCATCCATCCATCCATCCATCCATCCATTCATCCATCCATCCATCTATTTGTCCACCCCACAAACGTATCACTCCCTCATCCATCCATCCTTCCAACTACTCAATCAGCTATGCTTCCATCTATCTATCCATGCCTCCATCTATCCATGCAACCATCCATGCGTCTACACATCTGTCCATTTCTCCATTGTTTAAGTCGTGTTAACAAGGTCACACTAGTCCTCCTGTCTGGGCCCATTGTGTTTGCAGCGTCGGTAAAGACCCCGTGGCGTCTCTCAGATAAAGACGCGTAAATGAGAAAATCTCTTTACTCTTTTTCGTCCCTTAGGCCTCTGCACTGTCTGTTCTTTTTTGGTCACTGAAAGCCCCCCCCCCCTTTCCTTTCCTTTCCTTTCCTTTCCTTTCCTTTTCTTTCTATTCCTTTTCTTTTTCTCCTCAACAAAGCCAAAAAAAAGAGAGAGAAAGAGAGTATCGTAGCAGGAGGGGCTGTCTCCGGACCAACAAACATTCCTTTTATTATCTCTGAAGAAAAAAAAATCGTGAATTTCTCTCATAACGTAACAAAGGTAATCATTTCTCGGTACGTCCGGGTGTTTTTCAGACTCTACAAAACAAAAAATACAACAAAAAAAAACGAAGACAGGAGAAGAATCGAACCGGGCTAAAACCGAATTCAACGGCACAAAAAAAAAAAAAAAAAAAACATTTCACGTTCGCCGCCATCGCGCCCCGATAACCCTCCGACGTTGGCCTTCGTCATCCCACAACAGAAGAGTTCGGGATGAAAAGACGAATGGTGTTCGCTTCCCGCTGGTCGTCTTAGACTCTCTTTAATAGCACGGGGGCCCTCGGTGAAAGACTCCCAGCCAGCGCCTCGTATGAGGGCCCAGTCTGGCCGTCGAATAGGATGATGCCTTTTGGCTTTTTTCATGAGCTTATTAACTACTGATAGGACCTTCTGTTAGACTCGCAGCCTATTGAGTTCAGGCGTCTAGGGTTCTTTTTTTTTTTTTTTTATCATTATTATTATTTTTGTCTCTCTCGCTTTCTCTCTCTCCCTTCGTATTGTCTGAGATACGTGCTGAATAAGGGCTTTTGATGATGAAGAACGCTTTCAAGATTTCCTACCTGGTGAGCTTGTGTGTTTCGTCATGTGTTACAGATCCTCTTCAGAGAGTGAAGTGGTCTGGCTGATGTCAAAAACCTTTTCTGATTTTGTTCGTTCGTGTTCGACAGACCGTAATTGCTTAAGCTAAGAGCAGGAAATAGATGCTGGAAGATCAATGGGAACTTCTTTCTTTCTGAATAACTTGCGAGATATGATGTTTACTGGGATTAATCAACATTGAAAAAGTAACCTTGTTGTGTAACCTGGCGTGATACCCTCTATACTCGGAAGCATTGGCCTTTGTGGGCATGATATGTACTGTATGTAGCATACTGTCATAATATCATTACAAAGTGTTGCATACAGACAGTGTATAACAACACAGATAATGTTATGTACTCTGGCCTATTGATACAGTAGAAGGGTCCACTGCTGCTTGTCAGGTAGTGGAAAAGATTTAAGGACTCAGCAACGGGGCTGTGGTTGTTATTTTAAAAAAATTTGTGTGTGTGTGTGTGTGTGTGTGTGTGTGTGTGTGTGTGTGTGTGTGTGTTTTCGTTTATGACGTGGGACTCTGGCATCCTAAGTGGACCTCAGATTTTAAAGTTTCTGTTGACACTGAGAGTTTAAGGTGCATTTACTGGTCCCTGTTCTTTGATGTCCGTCAATAAGAAAGAAGGCCACTGGTTGGCCACGCTGACTTAAACAGGGCAATGCATCAATACATCACAGAATCAATTAGCTACTCCCATTTGAAATACTCTCTCTCTCTCTCTCTCTCTCTCTGTCTTTCTCTTTCTCTCTCTCTCTCTCTCTCTCTCTCTCTCTCTCTCTCTCTCTCTCTCTTACTCTTTAATGCTCCTTACCTCTCACTCTCGCCCTAAAAAGCATTGCAGGGTAGCTGACCACCTCTTCAGTCTTTTTCATAAGCCAGGGTTCTTCAAAAACACACTCATCCACTCCAAGTAATTAAATCAATCCCTTTGAGTTTCTCTCTACACGCTTTTCAATAGGAGCCGGACTGCTACTGATCTCATTATGGGCCTCCCTGGATTCATGCATACTCATTGGCTGACAGCAGGGCACAAACGCAGCCCAAAAAAAAAAAAAAAAGAAAAGAAAAAGTTTGGAAATGTTCATTATTTTCTTCATCCAGTGACAGCGGGATAGATAAAGAATATAAAACATTTGATGGATCAAAAATGCCAGGAGAGATAATAGATTTAAACCATAATATTTGATACTTAACACTTAACAGACAGACATGTATGCATGTATGTACGTATATATTATTAAATTATTTAATGCATACAATCAATAGATAGATAGATAGATAGATAAACAGATAGATAGATAGATAGATAGATAGATAGATAGATAGATAGATAGATAGATAGATAGATAGATAGATAGATAGATAGATAGATGGATGGATGGATAGGTCGGTGGATATTCACATATTAATGTCAGTAGGCCATGAGTTGTTATGCTGCATTCCTTCATTGTGTACACATGTGATGAAAGCTACGGGATTGGCCAGTTTGATGAAACAAAATGGCACCTGCAATGTGAATGAGACCGTTTCTGTCCCCGACAAAACTACGATCGACAAATTGGATTACGGAGTAAAGGATTAAACCCACCCCACCCCAAAAAAAAAAGGTGGGGGGGGGGGGTGACAAACAAGAAAAGCTGGCTGTGATCACAGGCTTTAATATATTTCTTTTCCATCTCATTCTCTTTCTTCTTTCTCTACCACCCTGCACTCATTCCTTTTTTTTTCCTCCTCCTCTCTTTCTTTTTCTTTTTCTTTTTTTCTTTTTTCTTTCCTTTCTCTTGGAGGGAGAACCTGGGTTTAGCCCGGTCTTATTAAAAACAGGATTAATTTGTAATGCTCCCTTTACCCCGAGGGCTAGCACAAGATTTGTTATCTAAAGCAAACAGGGTGAATCGCTATAAAACTAAATGACAAAAGAATGTTAAGTTCTGAAGTTTTAGAGTGGGGCTTTTTTTTTTTTTTTTTTTTTGAAGAGGCTTTGTAGAGATTTTGGGGATTAAGAAACAGACTGGTGTCAATGTAATATTTCCTGTGGAAAAATAAGAAAGAAGACATCAGATCTTTTTTTTTTTTTTTTTTTTAATGAGATGAAATGTCTAAGAAATTGGTCTGATTTGTCCAAATTTATAGCCTCACGAAATGACCTCGTTATCTTTTTTTCCCGCTCTAAGATTGCCGCCCGGAAATGTTTGAAAAGTGCAAATAAAGACGGATTTTATGTGAGACGATCTGTTAGTCTGAAAATGAATCCGAGATGTCGTCCAACAAGAAGGACGTAACTCGTCCCCTCACGAAACAAAATACCGACCACTCAAAAACAGTTACGCACTCTCAAATGTGAATTTTCTCACCATGATGGCAAAAAGTATAGAATAAAGAACAGATGATACAGAATCTCACACAGAAACTGTTTGTTATTTTACAAACATTACAGTCATTTCATTCACACTATTTTTTCAGTTTCTCCATGTGTCTAACTGCCTTCAGAATTCTCATCAATAAAGTTATGAATTTAGCCATCCTTTCCGTTTAATACACATTTCATCCCATCTCTCATACCTCGGTACTGTACAACAGATATGACTTCTATGTGAGAATGTGTGTGTGTGTGTGTGTGTGTGTGGGTGTGTGTTCGTGTGTGTGTGTGTGTGTGTGTATTGTGAGGTATCCACGTGTATCCAGTGGTGTCGAATACAAGCTTACACAAGCAGGGTAATCCAAGCTTTAACTCACACAATAAGCCTCTAGTCATTCTTTATTGCTAATGGCGTGGTCTCTTTAAATGGACCTGTATTCTATATGCCCATTCAGTATGGATTTGGCATAGATCCTGATCACTGCCAATCAAACTCACTCAGACAACAGAGCTCAAGATCCTCTCATCTGATCGCTTGAGGTACAGAGAGTGTACAGGAGCAGCCTTACACGAAAGACGTGAGCGTGTGTGTGTGTGTGTGTGTGTGTGTGTGTATGTGTTTGCGTGAGAGGGGAGGTAAGAAGAAGAAAAGAGGAAGAGTGTAAGAGGCAGACAAGAGAAAACAACGGAAAATGAGATAGAACAAGAGAAGAGTGAGAAATGGTGGTGATGATGATGATGATGATGATGATGATGATGATGATGACGACGATGATGAAGAAAGTCATAGAGGAAAAAAGAGTGCGTGAGAAAGACGCTCATAATGGCAATAAACAGTCATTAACTGTGATCATGTCCTTATGTGTTTCTCTCTGTGTGTACACAGACATTCCGATCAATCCTTATCAACAGATCCCAGATAACTCCATTTCCACATCGACAGATCCCAGCGTTTAAATATCACTCCATATCCACATCAACAGATCCCAGAGTTTAAAGATTACCTCATTTCCACTTTAACGGATCCCACTTTAATAGATTGCTTAAGGCAAACATTGATGCCTATCTGTTTTTTTCTTTTTTTTGGGGGGGGGGGGGGGGGGGGTTGTTTGTTTGTTTGTTTGTTTTTTGCCCAGAGAAACAGCAGTGGGATGTGGGTGTGGGTGTTGAAATCCACAAACCTCTGATAGAGTTGTCTTTTATTTGACTCTAAGTATATAGAATCTAATACAGAGACTAGTGCACGAGTTAACCAAACTGGAGGGTCACACTGACGTATCAAAGCTGACTATTCCTGATAAACTGATTAAGCTCTGTTTGAAGATAAAGACATGGCATTTGAACTACTTGCATATAACATCACAGTCATCTTTTCCCTCTAATTTCTCTAATTCAAAGCCACACAGTCAATTAATTGGTTAAGTGACCAACACATGCACATTAAACCTTCTTAAAACCATGAAACATTTTCCCAGTAGCAGGGTCCTTAGTTTGCATTCGTTTATACAGTGGGATGCAAATCCATTCATATTTCATTCATGGGTTTTTTTCTCCCTGTCAACGTAGATTGCGTCTTCAGTTTGTTTTAGTGATCAGTATTTGGCGGATAATGGACGCGTTGCCAGTGGAAGCGTTACTTGAAACATTACTTAAAATGAATGAGATTTAAGGAGCAAAAACAGTATCGCTGTGTGACATGGAGAAAATCAGAGGATATCGTTCAACTGTTGATCACCAGAGAAATGAACAGTGTTTAATTAACATGCGTTACGTGTGGTGCTAAACACTCTTATTGGAGGAGAAGTAGAGGGCAAATTTCTACTGCAAAACTGACAGTGAAAGTCGCACAGGGTTATGTTTTAAATCCTAGGTACAGTATTTTAGCATCGACTTAACGTCTGAGTGAGGCTGTAACAAAATGTGCGTCATATTGTGTTTTGTCACATTGAGGCATGATCCAAATGACTCCCACCACGTCATATGACCTTTTATTCAGCCAATGGGGAGTGACTGACTCAAGCATTGGTTGGCAGCCCACCAAGAACCATCAAGACTCCCAAACCGATTCACGCCAGCCGCCAATAAGGATCTGATGCATCAATCGATAGACGGCAGTTAGTCTGGGCAGTTGACACTTTAGGCTTTTTGGTGTGTGTTTCCGCTGTTTTGCATTGCAGTAGTTAGATCTGATCAGAATATAGGATGGTCTGATACCAGTTTTTCTGTCTGTGGATTGATCAGGTGCATCTTAAAGAAAAAAAGACAATGTGTTGACAGCATAATTCCGCTATATCTTTTTTTTTTTTTTTAGAAATTAAATAAACAATTTTTCCGGAAAATCTTTATCTTTTTCCAAACACGCATGTTACTTTCTGGATTTGCAGCAGAAAAAAAATCTAAACTTTACAGAACAACCATGAACATGCACGAGCTGCCAGCTCTGCTCAAAGAAACCAAAATGTCAAAAACCAAACTTCACAACATGCTTCAGAGAGCTCATTGTCACAGAACTCACTGTTTGTAAACCTTTTTCAATAATTTAATATTTCATATTTTACTTGTTTTATTATATTATTGGCTCGTTCACTTGCAATATTGATATTTTACAGAAACAGTCATTTTCTTACTCCCGTTTAGAAAAATGAATCTGAAAAATGTCTGGTTTTGACGAATAAAACGTAAGCTCTGCCTTATTACTTAAAAAAAAAAAAAACATTTTATTGTGTTTGAACCCACTTTAGTCAGGGTTCATCCTTTGGGGGGGTGTAAACCCTTGATTGTGTTTGGAAACTGACGTGTGTCCCCTAAAAAAACCAGACCCATGTGAGGCCTCCCCGTGTTTGTTGCTGTTTCAGTTTTTAGGTGATAAGATTTTTGTTTTTTTATATGTCGCGGATCAATATGTAATACTGTGGAGAGACTAATCCGTAAGACCTGGTCCATTTGTGATGTGCCCTGAGCCCTGCACGTGTGTGTGTGTGTGTGTGTGTGTGTGTGTGTGTGTATACACTGATCTACAGCTACACAAAACCAATGGCTTCAAATGGCCCAGTCTCGAAATCTCCAGTGTACCAGCTGACCACAGCCGATGATAAGACTGGATGACAGTTCTTCACCCTCTGTACCTTAAAGATGGAGTTAGAATTCGTCTACGACATCCGAGACGGCGGAGTCAGAGAATGTTACTCTTCAAACCAAAACGGCATGTTGCAGGTATGACCTGAGAATATTTCTTCTAACAGTACTTTGACCTGGTGTTAAGGCTCTTATATTCAACTTACATTCATTTCCTATGTGGTGTCTGTAACTGTGTAAAATAACCAAAGAGACATTCATATTTATAAGTAAACTGTCCTTCTCTCTCTCTCTCTCTCTCTCTCTCTCTACAGAAATGCTGAACAGTGTTATGTGCTGTGAAGGCCTTAATCCCTTCTCTCTCTCTCTCTCTCTCCCTCTCTCTCTCTCTCTCTCTTTTCATTTCTCTCACTCTATTTCTGTGAGGGCGGGTCATGAGGATCTGAACCTGCACATTCTTGCGTGGCTCTCTGAGGCTCACATGGTAACCAGTCAAGCGCATTGTTAGGCATATGAGAATGAGCACTGGCCAGGCAAGTTTTAACCTGATTGCCCAGGGGCAGTGAAGGCGAAGAGAGACAGACAGAGAGAGAGAGAGAGAGAGAGGGAGAGGGAGGGAAAGCAGAAAAGGAGAGATTTCCCTAGAAGGATGACAAGTGTTTCTTCTCTTCCCTCTCTCTCTCTCTCTCTCTCTCTCTCTTTCTCTCTCTCTTCACTTTTTGGTTTGGTTGGAACTTTGGGTCAGTTTGAGTGTGTGTGTGTGCTTGGCTTCAGGTTGAAGATGAGTGTATCCATGATGGGCTGATGACTCGATTTTTGGTTTTGAGATGAATTTGTTTTAAAAAATCACTCAGTGAATCTGAGTGTTTGATTGGTGCAAGACCCTGTGCCTGGACAATTTGAGAGATAGTTTGTCAGATGGAAATTGACTTTTTATATTCACTACATTGGAGCTTAATGAGACAAACCACATCGTAAAGTATTTAGTTTGGTGGATTTCCAATTGTTTGAGTGAAACTGTTTGAGTGGCTAGAGGTTATGGAAATTTTGACTAGAGTTTTGTGGGTGGCTTTGACGGAGTGCATAAGCTTTTATAAAGCATTTAGCCGTGTTTTCTTTACATGGTGGCTCTACGTTTTCAGTTCATGTTCTGAGACCTTCACATGTCTCTTGGTCTGAGACCATGGCTCTGGGTCCATGTATGAAGTAAGATTTGTTAAGGTGGGGTTGAGGTAGGTTTGTTTGTAGGTTGTTGGTCTGTTAGTGTTGGGTGGTGTTGGGTGGTGGCATGTGGTGTTGGATAGTGTGAGGTGGTGGAGGGGTACGTAGGATTTCTAAGCCTTGTATCTGATTTCTCCTCCAAAGCCTCGTTTGTTCTGCCACACACACCCACACACACACACACACACACACTCACACACACACACCACACCCCCACCCCTCCTGTTTACTCCCCTAATGAGGGAGGCGGGATACTTAGGTTTGATTGACAGCTGCATAGTCCCTACTCAACCGCTGACTTCAACCGGGCTGTCTTGACCAGCCTAGAGAGATCTTAAAATGTCTGATACAAAAATAATAAATACTACTAAATTATCACCTCCAAGTTTGCTCTTTTTTTTTTTATTAACTTTTTGATTAACTTTCGAACTTCTCTGGGCGCTTGTTTAACTCTCTGTCTGTACAAAAATCAATACATTTCTGTTCAATAATAAGTCAGTGGTTGCTTCCACTATCAGGATACAAAAACTTCTCATTGAAGAGAGACTCCAGAGTTTTCGTGTATGTAAACCCTGGGGGGGGGTGGGGGGGGGTTTACACAGCTGGAAAGTCAAGTCTTTCAGACAACGTGCAACTCTTACAGATAATTCCCATACTGAGAAACTGCCAACACTCATCAAGCAAGTACTGTATTATGGGATCTTTTTGTTGGTTCCTGTTGGATGCTTTTGACAGACATGCGATCATCTGGGTGTGATGAGTCTCCATCTTTCATTTGCTCTCCTTTCCCCTTTTAGCCTCTAGACAGACACTCAAAACCACCTTGGCTCGCTATCACTGCAGAATAGGGCTATACCATACATGAGAAGAGACAGGACTAAACTATATAGCATAATTGCTTTGCCCTTAACTTGACCGAATACTCCCGTGACTGAGGAGCAGCATGAAAGGAGAGATGACACATGTATTTTTAATCAATTCCTCAATCCAACAGAAAAAAAAATAATAATAAACTTAGATCATTGCCTAAGCGAGATATGGATGCTCATCAATTATTTCCCAGTTCTGTAAGATTCATTTTTAATGAATGTTTCATTTTCCACAAAAAAAAACAACTTACATGTGTACAAGGGGGAAAAAAACGGTTTTGAGTGATGTAGCAGTATCTGACATACCTATGTACCTATGTAAGGAGCGTCTCTATGTAGATGGCGGCCCTGATTACTTGGTACTATAAAGTACAGTATGACTCCAGACTGACTTTAGTATTATGGTTTAGTATTATGCATGAGTCATTCAGAAAGAAACCAACCCAGAACCCACTATCAAAACTTGTGTGTGTGTGTGTGTGTGTGTGTGTGTGTGTGTGTGTGTGTGTGTGTGTGTTTGTGTGTGTGTGTGTGTGTGTGTGTGTGCGTGTGTGTGTGTGTGTGTGTGTGTGTGTGTGTGTGTGTGTGTGTGTGTGTTTGTGTGTGTGTGTGTGTGTGTGTGTGCGTGTGTGTGTGTGTGTGTATGTGTGTGTTTGTGTGTGTGTGTGTGAATATAGTTAGTGGAAATGACTATCACCTCAATAAGTGAATAAAACTGCGGACCTCTGGACGTTTTGGAACTTGTCTGAAATACAAGACTGCTGTCAGTATCGGCACAATGTTTATCTACAACCGCACACGTCAATCTCGACAGATACTCCTCAAAATGTAAAATCTATTTCTTGTTTAAGTAGAAAAATATGAATTTATACAATCCGGTGGAAATATATATATATAGAGAGAGAGAGAGAGAGAGATTTGTATTCTTGGAAGTATTTGCATTGGACGTTTAGTTTCTGTTTTGGTTAAAAGACGGGACACTGTAGCACTGGAGTGTTTCCTAAGTTCCAAGGTGTCACTGCCTTCGCTCGTATTACGCTCTCATACACTCAAATGAACTGTTACCACTTGCTCTTGCAAATTATTGAGATTTGATGTAAATTACATACTCTAGATAGAAATAAATTATGTAATTATCTAGTTTAATAGGTGTAATGTCAACATTAGCCCACGCTCAACCGGAAAAATCTGCAGTAATATTGTTTTATGTTCATTGCTGTGTCCAAGCTGTTACGCACATTAATTGCAAAGCGTGTCGGTAGCGCAGATGAAATTATAAAAAGATTTTGTTTAACCCTCGAAGTCACTTGCAGCATGGAAATTAATGCAAGTATTTTTAATGCAGGTTCATTTAAAATAAAATTGTCCAGATTTCATTTATGATCACATATTCAAATGACAACGTGAATAGATCCGTGCTCATGTTTTCGGTTTTCGCCATGATTGTCCCACGAAATTAACATTTAACATTTTGTAACCCGCATGTCATTTTGTGTGGTCTTGCTGTTAAGATAGTTCTCCAAAGGCATAGCATTGCAAAATGTGTAGCACTGATAATTACAGAGGTCGATGTTTCTCACCAGTGTAGGTCGTTGAAATTATAGAAAATTAACAGTTAAGTGGACACACGTGAGAGGAAAAAGTTTATTTCATACTCTTTAGTACCATACATGGATTTCTTCCAAAAATAATTCAGGCCTAATTCAATGCGACATTTCTTTAAATAATGCTATGTTGTTGCTTTCAATGTTTTTAAATAATCTATAGCCTATTAATAAATAGCCGCCTTGAACTGTACACGTTGTGCAGTCTTAAAAAATTGATTTTCTCTTACCTGTGTCCGAAAAAAAGTCTAGGCTACTTTATCAACTGTACGACGACGTCACAGTAACACAACAAAAAAAGTTGAATAAATTATCCTTTAATAATAATGAAATAGCTCTACACTTAAAAAAAAAAAATTAAATTCGAAAGGTCGTGCGCGTACAGCTCCACGTCGCTACCTGAAGAATCACCCAGACAAAATGAATCACATTTCTGTGTATTGCGCAGGAAATACTTTGAAATCTGTTGCTACTAGTCTGAAGGTGTCGATCTGACGGAGTTTTATGAAGCGCCAGTCATCGTATAGAGGGTTTTCTCTCTCTCTCTTTTTTTTTTTTGCGAGGCAGATAGATAAACCTATCCTTGCTCTCACGTCTTCCGACAACCTGGGGATTTAGAGCGGATTTTATGCATCATCGTTTTAATAAGCACTGACAATTTACAAGAGCCTTGCCAGTCCCGCGAGCCAAAGAGACCAATCACACAGCCCCTAGCACACACTCTTTAGTCCTGCTGATCCCATGGCTTTACTAGCTTTAGCTCCGAGTCGACACCACTGCAATTTGGGATTAGACAAATGCGCTCCGTAACAATAGGTTAGTGCCACTAGATATCTTGATACTTATGGGATCGATTCCGTCGTCTTTAACCAGCTTTCTTGTATTTAACAATGGAGTGAACAAATTTGTGAAATTGTCTACGAAATCCCGGTTTTGTGGGCTTTGTGCTTGGGTTTCGAAGTAATGTCATCGACTTCCAAATGGGTGTAACTAAAACGTCAGAGACTGAACTCTGCTCTTTTCCCAACTATATTAGTAATTTATACTCATTTTAATAATAAAAAACAACTTCTACAACTTCTTACACAAATGCAACCTACTTTCAGATCTCATCTTTTCCTCCTGCAAGATTAGCCGCAAAAATACCTATGAAGTAACAAAGATATTTTTTTCTGAATATACAGAAATGATAGTTTTGCACTGCGAATTAAAATTAACCTGGCTTTTCCTTTGCAGTTATGTGACGAATTTTAAATGAAGAACATTTTCTCCTAATATTTAGAAATTATCCATTGTTTGTTCGGCCAGCGTTTGGCATATACAAACATTAAAAATAAAGCCGTTCGCAAAATCATTTAGCCTGTTTTGAGTGGTGATAAAGCTTTGAGAGACACAGACAACTGTGCAACTGATTGAAAATCGCTCTTTCGTCAACAGGTCATCACTTTTACCACTGAAAAGACAAGTCTAAAGCAGGGCAGGACTATTAATCAAAATACTTCCGAAAAATAGCCTCACAGAACTGACTCTGTGTGTTTATTATCCTGTAAATACATTTGCTGCACCTTCAGAAGACTAAAATACAGAAACGTATAATAAGTTTTGTAAACATTTCTTCGAGAGTTTACTTTTCTAACTACTTAGTCGTTCACACGACAGGTTAATTTTTGCAAGTAACGGAAGGGGGAGGAGTTAAAAAACAACTTCTGGCTTGTGAGTGGCCAGCTTGTTTGCTTGTGTTGGAAGAGAAACGCTTTGATTGGTTGGAGTGGGCGGTTCAGCAGGTATCTTTTGCTCATAGACGCAAAGGGCAACTAGAGAGCGATCAATCTCTATCCGTCAACACAAGCAAGCACCATAACACAGTGTGAGACAAGACAATGATGAGTTTGATGCATTTACTCTCTTTAGGACAGAATATTTATTGAGTGAGCCGTTTTAAACCGGAGACTACTGCGATGTTTATTACACGAAACTGAGAACAAACCCTGGAAGTAGTTTGTTCTGTAGTTCATTGTTGAGGGCAAACGGCACTGCTACTGTAATCGAGACCTGGTCTAGCTGTGGATGTTTCTTCAGGATTTTCATGGCAAATTAAAAAAAAGTGGATCAAAGAAAAAGTAGAAGAGAAGACTGAGGTAAGGGTCAACTTGTCTGATATCGTTACATTCTGAAACTTAATCTCATTATACTATAGCTGCTTTTTTTTTTTTTTTTTACAAGTATTTCATTTGTTAAAAGTGCCTCAGATATTTATAGGCCACTGTACTTTGACGTATTGAATCAATAAACTTAACCTATAGGAATTTCTTTAATTTTGTATTTGCCCGTTACGGCTGCATCCACAGTTTTTAGAATGCAAAAATAGTTTCTTTAAAAACGGCCTCTTTGGGTCACAAATTTGAGAACTAAATAATTCTCGAATCGAAATCAAGCAGCTATTCCTTTTTGAACTGTTGTTTAAAATCGTAATTAATTTTATAGTTGCGCATTGGCATTATATTAATCGTTTAACTTGGAGGGGAATAATTTAAGCGTAAGCAGGTGGTATTTGGGGGGGGTTGAGCAGACCAATTCATTTTATTGATAAGGGTTCTTCTTCTAAATGGGGCCCCTGCGGATCTAATGTAAATGGCTGTGAGAATCGTTTACATTGTTTCTAGTCATTTACATTTGGTTCAATTCGACTAAACATGGAACAGCGGTGTATTTACGCCCATCTACAATCCTATGTTATCTGTCCACAGCTTGATCTTAATAGAGTGCATTCATACACATGAGATCCAGAGAAAAAAAAGCCCTCGATGTCATTTACCAAACTTTTGTCTTAATACATTTGTATTACCCTGTCACAACAATTGCTGAGAGACAAAGTTTGGCCCGCACAAAACCACCCCATTACTTATGTGGTGTTCGTTTTGGATTAAGTTATTGGCCCTCCATACACAAACATTAGAATCCAGGCGTTGCTGAATTTTCTGGAGTTTTGTTCTGTTTGTTTTGTTTTTATATGTATTAAATGTATAAAGTTTGCTGGCATTAATGCAACGCATCAATATCTAAATGTGCTTATGTCTGCATTTTCGTAAGTTCGTTTTAAAGAAAGAGCGTGAGTTTAAAAATATTGTCAGAATAGAAAGTCACATTGTGCACTAGCTCTGCGGAATAATTACTCGGACAGTGACAATATATTTTACGCTTGTGCTCATTATAAATTTGATAGATTACAGATTAGACCTATCAGTGTTTGATGTAGTTTTTTTTAATGGCTCCTCTTACTTTTGCTGATGAGACACCTTATGTTTTTTTTGTGTGTGTTTCTTTCTAAAAAGTCTCAAATCAAATCACAAACACTTTTGCGTTAAAATGTGGTTTGCCTGTCAGTGTTGTATTCTATTAGGCGTTTTCTTCATCAAAAAATAAAATGATCAAAAACTTGATAGGTTGTTTTCACCATCAGCAAGGACAAATGAGTTATGACGTGTAAAAGGCCAATTAATGGTACGGACTCTTTTGATCAGTCTAGTGTAAAATGGGTGATTACTGAGGCCAAAAAACTTGGTCATATTTGTGGTCGGTCTTGACTCCACAAAAACCTCTTTCAATGACGCGCTTTGACCCATTTGAAAGTTATTGACCGACTAATTTTTCACTATTTTAACTTCGGTTGGATGACAGTTTGGATTGCTGGTAAACAATTGATATTGTAATTGGTGGTCTTAGTTTGGTTTAGTTTAGTTTTAGTTAGCCCTATTTTAATTCCATAATACAATCATAAAATACAAATATAAAACTTTCGAACAATTTATTCTTCGGACATTAAATGTTCGTATTTTCCCAGAATAGCGTGCATTACACTATATTGTTGGGTTGTACATATTTTTGTTCGTTTAATGGTATTTTCATCCTCGTTTCAACTCAATTTGTTGTTTAGCATGGTTTTAGTTTTTGAAAGCTTCGACGTTGTCTTATGCACCATTTTACACACAAAGGTTTTCTTTTTTGTGTGTCTAATTATATTGTGTTGTTTCATTGCGTTCTTATAACAGATAAAACGGCGTAGAGGGAATCCAACTTTTCGATTCGGACGTCTGTGCCCCTCGAGCGCCGCTAAAATGATGTCATACCTCAAACAGGCCCCGTATGCCATGAACGGCTTGGGGCTCGGAGGGGCTGCCATGGACCTCCTTCACCCTTCGGTTGGCTATCCGGGTATGCATACAGATCCACAGTTAATAGATTTAAAACGTTTTTGCACGGAAGACGAAATGAAACGTGAAGCTATGTTTTGCATGCAGTTAAAAGTGGACTAAAGTTGTCCTAGTTTCATTTGCCTAGTCTGTATGTTAAGCGAACGCCTGACACGTTTTGACATATATATATATATATATATATATATACACACGTATATATATATGCGAGTGTGTGTGCGTGCGCGCAGTTATCATGTATAACTCGTTCTATGTATTTATGCGAACAGATTAACAATTTCTACTCTAAAAGTTCGAATTACTATAAAATGCAGTAGATTGGGTAAATTATATCTTCAAACGACCTTACACTGAAAACGTTTTCTCGCTTTGTTTAAGCCAACCCAAGGAAACAACGGAGGGAGAGGACGACTTTCACGCGCACGCAGTTAGACATTCTGGAGTCACTGTTTGCCAAAACGCGCTATCCGGACATTTTCATGAGAGAGGAGGTGGCGCTGAAAATCAACTTACCCGAATCCAGAGTGCAGGTATGTTTGGTTGCGTAACTGCTACGACATTCTTGACAGTCAAATCTTTAAAAGTACTTGACTACATCGATAACTTAGTAAAATACGTTCAGGTTTCGTAACTCGCGTCCCTCATGTTTAGGTTAGGCCTACATGAATTATTACGCTGTCTTTTCGCAACGTCTTATGATGTTTTTTCATGTATCTGAATGAATTTAGTTTTCACGATAGCTCTCATAAATATTTCGTTGTTTTAAAAATTCACGTAACAAAACTCCATGAACAAAAAAAAACTTTTAAAGACAGTTCTACAGTGTTGCAGGAGATCTGTAAGGGCCTGTGCTTCGTTGTAATATCTGTGCTGGTTTTTCGTTGCAAGGTCTGGTTTAAGAACCGCAGAGCAAAGTGTCGACAGCAACAACAGAGCGGGAACGCTTCCAAGATCCGACCGGCCAAGAAGAAACCATCCCCGTCCCGGGAGAGTCCTGGATCTGAGAGCAGTGGCCAGTTCACTCCCCCAGCCATCTCCAGTGCTGGCTCATCTTCATCTTCATCATCAACCTCAACTGGCTCAAACTCCACCGGTTTGGGAGCTGTAGGTCCAAACAGTTCCTCTGCTTCGGGCACTACCCCTGTGTCCTCCATCTGGAGTCCTGCTCCCATCTCGCCCGTCCCAGCACCTCCTTCCATCCCCGACCCTGCACCTCCTACCAGTGCCTCCTGCATGCAAAGAGGCATTTCAGGGAGTGGAGCACCTTCGTATCCAGTCTCCTATAACCAAACCCCCGGGTATGCTCAAGGGTACCCAGGTTCCACTTCGGGTTCCTACTTTGGGGGCATGGATTGCAGCTCCTACTTGGCACCAATGCACCCTCATCACCCGCATTCACACCACACACACCAGCTTAGCTCCATGACGGGCACCAGCATGTCTGGGCACGGGCACCATCACCACCATATAGGGCAGAATAGCGGGCATCACCACCCCCATCACCCCCACCCTCATCAAGGCTATGCCACGGCGGGCCTACCCTTCAATTCTTCGGACTGTCTGGATTATAAAGATTATAAAGAACAGGCGGCTGCGTCGTCATGGAAACTGAACTTCGGCTCGGCAGCAACTGACTGCTTGGACTACAAAGATCAAACGTCTGCTGCCTGGCGCTTTCAGGTCCTGTGAGGTGACTTTGATATCGATGTTGGTTTTTTAGTTTGTTAATTTTTTTTTTTCGCACTCGCAAGTTTTTTTTAAGCATTCAAAACTTGATCGATAGGCCTAAATGACGGACCTTTAGCGAGGACTATAGGCTAAGGACGTCCTTTTCGCAAAGAGGATTCTTACAATATGTCAAAATTAAACGAAAAAAAATAAATAAAACTGAACTGATTTGTTGAAGGGTCAGTTTGTCACCAAAGTTCATTTGGAATTAATTAACATTTCTCCTGATTTTCAGAAGACTATCAATTGAAGAAGGTCATGTGATTCAAGTCAAAACATTATCTACCCTTCTCACAGGTTTCTCTCAAGTTTAAGGAAAAAATAACAGTTTAAACAGTGTTCGGGGTCATGTTGTTGATCAGATGGAGAAAATTGCAGTTTTCAACACCCCCACAGTAGGTAGTTGACCAAGTCTTATTTTTTTCAGTTTCGGTACCATACTCGCTAAATCATAGCACTTGGGATTCTAGTGTATGAAGGCAATAATTTTTTTTTGCGATTTCATTTGCGAGGAGAAAAAATGTGAATTAGACTTGCCTGTTCTTGTGAAATGTTGATACTCTGAAACGAGCGATTTTGCATTCGTGTTCATTTAATAAATATAAATTTAAATTTGCACGGCTCTGCTTTTCATCATGTCGAGTTGCCTTTCAGTTTAAACGATCAAGACAAATCACATAATTAACCGTTTGCAACGCATCAATATCAACCGTTTGAAACCTTTATTTTCCTTTTTAAAAAGCTTCTTATTTTATTATAATTTGTATGCCTTACTGACTTCAAAAATCTGCTGGAGCAATATTTAAATCACATGATTTTTGCCAAGTTGCAAACAAACAAACAAACGCTGAAAATGAGATGAAGTTGAAAACAGGCTGAAACGGGTTTTTTTTTCCTCATATGTACGGACAAGACTTTGAAAAATAATTATGTCAGCGTACCATTATGAATCGTTATGTATGTTATTATAGCCTATATATTTTAGTATACATTTAAGCGGGTCATGCGCTTAGGATGTTAAGGGAAATAAACGAGTGTTGAACGTGACTGGCTGAAAATGCGGAGGTCCACCAGTCGCTCTAACTTTAAGCTTGTACGTGTACGGTGTGGGTGTGTGTGTGTGGGGGGTGGAGGGGGGGTGTATGTGGGCGTGTCTCAATCACAATTTGTTTATCAAATGTTCCAAAATTATGAGCCCACAAAAAGGATTAGACAGGGATTTGTTTTAACACGTCTTACAAAAAAGGGGCTTCATAAATGATGCAAACAAAAATTAAGTCATACCAATACGCAAACACCCCAGAGTAATGGCATTCTGAGGAGCAATCAGACCTTCGTAGTTATGTATGATTTTGTTTATCCAGGGAAAAAAGCACAAATCACGATTTTAATTAACAACTCCCTGTGCTTACGTTCTGTAGAACGCTGGCGCTGCGCAGCTGCGTAAATAAAGTTGGATAAACATGGCGTCCGTGTTTGGGCGACGTGCTGTGTGTTTACCTTGTCCAGTCCTGCTGCGTTTTGTCAGTAGGCCTCCTTGCTGACAGACAAACAGGACAGGATTTAGTACATCTGCATCAGACAAGCTCCACTAATCTGTGAGCATGTTTCAAGATTCCGCTCTTCTCTTTGGGGACAGCCAGTGTCATACCTTACACACGTTCTCTGCAGAACGCGTGTGCTCATGTTATTATATTTCCCTCTGAGGTCGTTCTAATGCAGCGCAGTTCATAAACTACGTGACGTTACACCGTGGGTCATTCTGATTGAAACCAAAACAGTTAAGTAAAATTTCGAGTCTTATAAAGTAGACAAAAATGGGTCTTAAAATAGTAGGATTACTCTTCGGTGAGATATTACAGATTTCCTCTGCTCTCTAAAAGTTTTCGGTTTGAATAAAATATCTTTCTTTCTTTCTTTCTTTCTCTCTTTCTTTCTTTCTTAAAGATGTCCATGTTCATATACATGCTCAATATCATTCCCATCCTTATATCATAACTCAAAGTGTCCGTGTCATTGGAACCGAGGACGGCACTGAAAGATTCAAGAGTATCATCACGTTCCAGGCCTCTTCTCAACATGGTTAAATAATTGAAAGAGGATGAGGCAGGTGAGGACACACACACACACACACACACACACACATACACACATACACACACACACACACGCGCACACACTTCCTGGACTGCACTGAGACACCACTGTGTGTGTGTGACCTGTTCACTAAATCGTCCGCACAGTGAACCATGACAGTCATAAAGAGATTGCATATATAGATGTTTATCTACACAAATACAGAGAGCAAGAGAGAGAGAGAGAGAGAGAGAGAGAGAGAAGAGAAAGGAGAAATAAAGGGGGCGGGCTCTGTAAAACTTGTGATCAACAAAGGATTAAGCCATAGTATCTGATTGTGGGTGTTTGTCAACAGAAAGTGAGATTGGTGCCATCTCCTCATCTCTGATAGTGTCGGCTTTGGCTCATGATCACTGCCAGCATGCTGGCATCATGAGACCTGAGGACCGTCGACTTTACTGATGAGGACGATTAGAGCACATTTAAATTGCCCTGAAATGATGACAACTCTATACTGACAGCAGTCAGTGTGTGTAGTCACAAATACAGTGACTGCATATAATTACCATAAACTAAATTTCAAAACTACATTTAACTTCTGTGTTGTAATTATGCACGCCAATACTGTGTAAAATATTCAAATATGGTCATACATAAGGGTAGGAAATAATAAAAACATCCTATGTCCTGTGGTGTAAGTCATTACAATGAAAAAAAAGAAGGTGAATCAAGAGTCATTGATTTATGAGATCATTACACAGATTCAATTAATTAATTTATTTTTTTAAAAAAGTTGCTGAAATCTGGCACTTCACTTGTAGCTGAAAAGGTCTTCTAAATTGTTCAGTTCTTTTAAGACTTTTTAAGACCGCATATTGTGTGTCATAAGTTTTGTTATTCTTCAGAAATGGGCAGTTTAAGGAATGACTGAAAACACATTCAAATTTACACTCAAACACAGATTTGTAGTACCATTAATAACAGTGGATCCTTTAATACCAAATTCACAAATAAGAATCTTAAATATCAAAACCTTTTTTTTTTTTTTAAGATTGAGGATCATTTTCTTGCCAGTACAGTGTTCTTTTCTTATTCTTTCTCATGGGAGATGGGACAGCACAGCACCTTTTACTACTGATCTCAGAGCAGGAGGTTTCACTTTTTTTTAAAGCAAATTTCATTGAGTGGTCAGCTCTTGAAAATCTCACACTCACATTTGCACTGGATATCAAAAAACAAACAAACAAAAAAAAAAACAGTGAAATAAATGATCATGTGATGACTTTAACAGAGACATGTAAATGGTATATAAAGCACCACAACGGGTTATAAAAGTAATTATTACTCAGAGTCCTGATGTACAAAAGGGTGAATATCCTCTTTCATTTGTTCATTTTTTGCTCTTACTGAATGAAAAACAAGACCTAAGGATTGAACCAATGATAACCTGGCAATTTCTGACAATAGAATTAAAACACATTAGCAGACTAATGACTTTTTTTTATACAGACAGTAACCACTGTAAAGGGGAATATTTTGTTTTTCAGCTCCAGAATGTTTTCTTTTTCTTTTTTTTTGTCCTGGAATCGACTCAAACCAGGCACCGCTCTTTGTCTTGCCATCTATATCTGAACCCTGAATTAGTCCCAGTTGGTTTTCACCATTGTGTTCTTCCACAGTTCAAAGCAACCAAAAGTCTTTCTTTTAATCTAATGGCAACGAGGAGGAGCTTTTGTTGGGCCTCTCTTTAAGTTCTAGATTCAAATGACCAGGTGCTGTGAGTTGGACGGCTAGTTTAAACACAGAGAACGCTCGGGAGTTTCCAGAGGATTAACATGCTTGCGCACATTCTCTCTCTCTCTCTCTCTCTCTCTCTCTCTCTCTCTCTCTCACTCTCTCTATTTCTCTCTATCTCTCTCTCACTCTCTCTCTCTCTCTCACGCACACACACACACACACACACACACACACACACACACACACACACACACACACACACACACACATACGCACATGCATGCGCGCACACTCACACACACACAGACACGTACACGTAGACACACATACATTCCTTCAGGGGATACTTCTCTGACTCCTGAAACTATTGTCTAATTGAAAAAAACACCAAATCAACATTGCCTTCTTGGCTCAGAAGAACGCCTCTTCACTTTTCACTGTTGTTTATTTGTTGTCCAACTGTCATTTATCCAGTGATATGTGTAATTTGCACTGATGTCCAGGCTTTGAAACCATATCCTTCTTGTTTATATATAACAGCAGCCCATACTTGCTAACACATCCAAAGGTGAGTTCTGTGTGTGTGTGTGTGTGTGTGTGTGTGTGTGTGTGTGTGTGTGTGTGTGTGTGAGCGCGTGACTATGCATGTGTGTGTGTGTTTGTGGCCAGGCTGGTTTTGTTTTTGGTTTGTTTTGCAGGTCTGTGCAAGTGTGCAGAGTTTTGGGAGGAAGCCTTGGGTGCTGTCTGTGTTTGATTGACATCCTAATGCATCACAAGATTAAAGTTGGCCGAGCATAAACAAACCCCGAGGTTCTATTTTTAAGTTACATATGGAGTACTCTCACTGAAATTCTATGTCTATCTATGGCCTTAAATTTTTCCTCCTGAAAGTTATGGGCCGAAGCTGAATTTTGAGGTGGCATCCTGCTTTTAATCAGGAACACGGATCTGAAGCAAATCACAGTTCCTTGACTTCCCAATGTCTTTAAATCCCAAAATATACAACTGCCAAGAGAGGAGAGAAAGAGAGAAACAGAGAGAGAGAGAGAGAGAGAGAGATGGACCTAGAGAGAGAGAGAGAGAGAGAGAGAGAGAGAGAGAGATTGTGACCGTTTAAGGGAATGAAGTAATCTGTCATACGAGGCAATCAGATATGACTCATCTCTCTAACGGATGTGTACATTGAACACACACTAATCTTGTTTATTGAAGAGATTCAGTGGCTTTTAGAGAGAGGGGCTGAGCAAACGTCTGAGCCATGAATCTGCTCTTATCATTATTGGGAGAAAAAGCAATTTAAACAAATTAGTGAACAAAGAATGAAGAGTGATATCTTGACACGAGTGAATCTTTTTTTTTTTTCTTCCTGTCCTGTCCTGCCATGCCACAGGTGTACACACACACACACACACACACACACACACACACACACACACACACACACATATGTTTTCTGTTCCTCCTCTAATTTGCTGGTGCTAAATTAGTGTGACCCAGTATCAGAGGAGATGATTAAATCAGCCAGTGGCAAAGGAGCTTATTACAGACACACAGCAGATGTCTATTTCAGAATGATTTTCACCACGATTCAAAATGATTCAATTATATTCAGGCCTGTAATTACCCATAAAAGCATACTGTAAAGATGATCAAGAGACAATTCAGCGTCCTCAAATTAAAAAGGACATGATCATTCATATGGGCTTGTAACTAAACAGAACAGTCATATGGCTATTTACCTGATTGTTCTACTGAACCAAAGAGCTAAATAAATTAACTAGCTAACTGACTGACAAGCTAACTAACTAGCTAAGTAACTCAGAGACAAATTGACTGACTAACTAACTAGCACCCTCATAATAAACTGACTGACTGACCGAATGACTGACTGACTGACTGACTCACTAACTTGGAATTCCGTCCTCTTTCTTTTCTTCTCTTTTCTTTTCTCTCTAAAGACAAAAGGCCACATTCTGTGGATGAAACAATGGTTTGTCATATTGGTAGTGAACACAGCAGAAAAGATTTAGGGTTAGACAGAGAGCTTACCTACCCCACCCCAACACACACACACACACACACACACACACACACAGGGAACAGTCAGTTTAGCCCCTGTGGCTAATTAAATGGCAGGGTGTACTGGAGGGTAAAACGCTAATGCCCCCCCCCCCCCCCCCCGGTCCATCCCACCCCACTCCTCTTCTATCTTTCCATCCCTTCACCTCTCCCCTCTCCGGTACTCCTCTTTCGCTCTTCTCTTTGTCATCTTTAAAGTGATCGTCGGAGTGTTAATAATTTGTAGCTCTCTGTTCTTTTTTTTTTTTTTTCTCTCTCTGCCTTCGTCTCCCTCTCTCTCATCTCTCTTAAGTGATCGGGATGGGGTCCTTTCAGGGTGCCGCCCTCCCTGTTTCTCTCTCTCTCTCTTTCATGCTTTCTCTCTCTCTCTCTCTCTTTTCTATCCTCTTTCATGGTCCACGGCCCAAGTCCCTCCCTTTCAATTTGGGCTCTCGGCAGTAGCACTTTGAGAGGGAGTGAACTGGAACTGTTGCTATCTTCGTGATTTTCCCAATGTGTGTGTGTGTGTGTGTGTGTGTGTGTGTGTGTGTGTGTGTGCGTGTGTGTGTGAATGAGTGTATGTGGTCGTGAGGGTGAGATTCTTAGTGATCATTCGAAACAGATATTCGAGCTATAAATATAACTATTTGAATACGACTATGAAATTTACCGTAACATTAAAGGCTGATTCATTCACTAGCACATCTGCGTTACAGTTATTCAAGCCTTTATTCTTCTTTTTGCCTTTACAGATTTAACCAATGACTTTTAAGGAAACCTCTCAGTCTGTGGGAGACTACCAAAATTCCCAGAACTGGAATGATGCCAGTTGGGCAGGATGAGGAATGGGATTTGGCCCGTTATCATCCCCCTGCCTACCCCCAACACTCCCCCCCCCCCACTTTGCCACCTCCGCCCCACCCCCAGACCAGATCCTGTCTGTCGATCCTGAGGCGGGTTTTGAAGGATTTTGGGGGAGGCCAGGTGGTGACTGAGCACTGATGGCATAACCAGAGACAGGAAGACCTCTGGAGCTGAGAGGCTCATGTTGAGACCCACCTGCCCCAGGAAAGATGTTCCTACTCTGGGTAGCCACACTTACTTACTAGTCTCTGGGTCTGGAGCTCCAGGTCTGGATTCGAATGGAGCGTTGGACACATTTTGATTTTTGAAGTGCTTGGTTGCTTGTGACAGATATTATGACAGACAATTCCATAAAATCATTTTGATGCTACTAAATTCATAACTTAAAAAGGAAAAATTTCCATCTTATTTCAAAATTGCGACTGGAAGTTCTAGTGTATCAACACAGTGTTTTTGTTTGTTTTTTTTTTGTTTGGTTGTTTTTTGTTTTTTTTTTCCAGTACAAAGATTCAGATGCTTGTGAGGTATAACACATATTTCCATCTGATTATTCCAGTGAAGAGGGCTGACTTTAAAAATCTAAATATTCTTGTTTAATTAGCTGTGTATCTTTCCTTGGCCAGCGTGTTGGTGCTTATCAGTCAGGGGGTAAGCACAAGAACTCAGGAGGGAGTCGCAATATCGGCTCTGCAAAAGCCGAGTGGCTAAGTAGAAAACAGGCTTAGCATTCAGATAGCACGGCAAACAATGAGGACTCCATCTGAGCCAGGAGAGACTGAAGTCTGTAAGTCTCTCTCTCTCTCTCTCTCTCTCTCTCTCTCTCACTCTCTTTCTCTCCCTCTCTCTCTCTCTCTTTTTCTCTCTCTCCCTCTCTCTCTCTCTCTCTCTCTCACTCTCTCTCCCTCTCCCTCACACACACACACGCACACACACACTGCTAACTTGATTTCACGCTCTGGATCAGTGTATGACAACACACACTTTAATTAGCGTCAGGTGCCAGAAGAGTTAGAGTGATAAACACAAACAGAACTAGAGACGCGTCAGCCCGAAACCAGCGTTATCACGTACACTGTAAACCGCAATCACTTCAGTCAAGTACACATCTTGTTTACCATTTTCATGAAGGAGCATGAAGGGAAATGGTTAATAGTGTGATATGATCATTTAAACGAGCGTTTAAGAGACTCTCAGGTTCTCATATACTCCACTTCTCACGTCATCTGTCTCAGCCTCAGACATTTTCACTGAGATGAAATTACTGTGTGTTGAGGTGTTTTGCTTTTTTTTTTTTTTTTTAACTGGGAATGTTCCAGAATGCTTAATATATGTATGGTGTAACGTGGAGGAGTATGTGTGGGAGGGCAAGGTTTTATTACTGTGTAAGAGCATATGAATAAACATTTATTTTTAATACAGAAATTATGAAAGAAAGATAGAAGCGAAATAAGGGGATGTGTCAGATAATCTCTTTCTCTCTCTCTCTCTCTCTCTCTCTCTCTCTCTCTCATTCTTAGTCCTCTCTCTTTCTCAGTTTGAGCTCTTAATCTGTAAATATATCAAAGTAATTCTTAGAGACCGAAGTCCATCTTAAGAATGAGACTGTGATCGTCTGGAGGTGGAGTTGCTGGGTGACGGAGACAGTGGACGGGAGGGTGCAGCGGGGTCAGGTGGCCCCAGTCCTCGGCATATGGAACCCATGATAAATTATATTTTAATGCTTCAGGACATGGCCACAGAATAGACTGAATACAGACTGACATTATCACATTTACGCCAGGAGAGGTACTTTTAAATCCTAATACGTGTTAGATTTTGATAAGATACCACATGTGTCAGTTTCGGGGTTTGTTTCCTCACAAAGTTGTTCGGTAGGGTTTTTAGTGTAATGTTTTTGATGGTATGTAGTGAAACTGTAAATTTGCTGATGATGTTCGTGTTACCTCTGGAGGACATGAGAAAACAAACAAACAAACAAACAAAAATAATAAAACAGCAACCTTGACTTAAAAGGTCAAAGAATTATTTTAACAGTTCAGTAGACCAGAGAGCAGCGTGAACAGTTTATACCAGTCATCACCAAAATTAGACGGCCCTCCACGTTTGCCGCCATTGTTTGGCACAACTGAAAATTGATTCAACGCGTGAAATCCATCACATGTCCAAAGGCTGCTGAAATATAAAGTCAACAAGCACTCCTAGTACTAACAACTACTTAAGTAGTATTGTGCAAAATTAAAAAAAAAAAATCCTTTGTGCACCTAAACCTAATGGTTAATAGAACAGGTGTCTAGTGTCATCGCCCACTGTGGTGTTCGGTGAAGGCCGAGAGAAAGAGCGAAACAGCGTCGTCCAAAACAAAGGTGTTCGGTCCACAGACGCGTTAAGCCGGGTCTGTCTGTCAGTGGTGGCCAATAGTGGTCACAGTGACTTACTGCATTCAACTCTTACAGAAAACCCATGCATTTTTTAAAATTCTTTTTATTCTTAAAAACAATTTTTTTTTATTTTTCCTGGTTTGTGATTAAGAACATTAAAGTTGTTCACATTTTTTTAAACTGTCAAGCAGTTCTCCAAAAACTGAATACGAAAATTCTTTTAGGATACAACGCATATATGGATTTGCAAACTCTGACCGAACCTTTCAGTGCACAAACTAAGCTGAATCTGATTGTGCTAAATAAATAATTAAACAGACAATTAAAAAAAAATGTCTGCAGGTTTCTTTTTTTTGAATGAGCAGTCTCAAACAAACAACATTTATCTCCAGGATAAGGTAGCTGTCAGGGCAGTTACTATATGAACACTGAGTGGTTTGACAAGTTACATCAGTGCGACATGACTACACCATTCTATTCTGTTTAATTAAACAATATCACTTTAATATCACATTTGTAACAATCAGCCCAATTGAAGTGTGTCAAAAGTTCTTTCTCCTTTGTACATTATGATCGAAGGGTTTTTGTTTTTTTTTTCTTTTAATCTCTTTATTTGTATGACGAGGCTTGTGTCACTATGGATACGTCTGGTATAGAATATATGTCATGTGGACATATTTGGATAAATACAATATAGAATAAAAAAAGCGTTGTAATGCGATGCAAAACATGCACCTTGTCTCTGTGGTCTTTTCCTTTTGCAAAAAAAAGACATCCAACCCCAATTTGCGTCACCCTAATTTCCCTTCTTGGGTTACAGTTTCTCTCTCTCGTTCCTTCTCTCTCTCTCTCTCTCTCTCTCTCTCTCTCTCTCTCTCTGTTGGCCCTGAGGGAGAGAGAAGAATGGAGACATGGTGGAGAATAAGTAAGTCTGATGAGGAATGGAGAAACACAAAGAACATCAGAGGACACACACACACACACACCCAGTAGCTCAGAGATCTCATTCATACACGGACAGGGACAGAGTGGCGCCAGCTTCAGAGAGAACACACACACACACACACACACACACACACACACACACATACACACACACACACACACGCACACATACACACACACACATATTCGAATCTACATGTACATTTGTTTGTTTGTGAGCATACAGGTATATGTATGTGTATGTGTTTTTGTGTGTGTAAATATGTGGGTGTTGTTTTGCGTGTGCATGTGTGACAGTGAGTGTGTGTGCGCCTCTGTGTGTGTGTGTGTGTCTGTGTGTGTCTGTCTGTCTGTCTATCTGTCTTTACAGAGGCATAATTCTTCTGTGACACCTGAGTTGGGTTGATGAGTTGAAAAGTTCATATTGTGAGTGAAGGTCAGGTAACAGTTTTACCTCTACGTCAAACCAATAGCAACATCTCCAGTTTGAATATGACACATTTTCACTCTTTTGACAGTGACTTCAATGTCACCATATTGTTCTCAGAGGCAAAACCCACAAATGTTTATCCTTATGAAGAGCCATCACAGGACTAATCAATAATCTTTTCTTTATATAAAATAATCAACAATATTTGAGCTTGAAATCAAGGCGGAACATCGCATAAAACTTCTTCCTAATAGAGAATAAGGTTTGAATTTTTCAGTTCTGTTAACATAGTTATTGTAGAGCTATGCTACTGTTTTTTTTTCTAATTGGGTCAATAAAAAATGAATTGTTTGTGTCATGAAAGCTCCTTCTCTACGACCTTTGTTTCACCTTTTTATTCTGAAATTAACTTCTTCATCTTTTAAATACATAATTTTACATTCACCCGAAACAGTTCAATGTCTGATGTAGTCTTTACAAGGAAAGCCATTAATCTTCACGTGTATTTGTAGGCTTGCGGTTATCGGTTTATTTTGTCAACAGCCCAGTTTTTGTTCCCACAATAGAGAAGGCTTTCCTTCTGAGTCATCGGTACCATGCCAAAAAAAAAAAAAAAAAAAGAAGGAAAAAAGAAAAGAAAAGAAAAAAAAAATCTTATCCCTAATGATATTTAACTCTACAGTTAACATCTTATCCATCTCATTCCGTCAACCAAAAGAGTGAATCTTTCAACTTTCCATTTCCCCAGAAGAACGGAATAGTTTGGTCTGTCCAGGTGACACGTCGCTAGCTAAGCAACAGGATTACGCAATACAGCCGAGATAAGTGCGATTAAGTGAAGTAAAGTACAGATATGAAATCTGGTTAAAGAAGAGTCAGGGTTGGAAAAAGCACTTTCTGACAGTGGAAACAACCGACATGTTGAGGCTTACGTGCATATGTGTGTCCACATGCACACATCAGTCAGTCTTTTCTGTGGACGCATTCCCACGTG
Source organism: Chanos chanos (assembly GCF_902362185.1). NCBI lineage: Eukaryota > Metazoa > Chordata > Actinopteri > Gonorynchiformes > Chanidae > Chanos > Chanos chanos. The sequence goes on along the minus strand of NC_044501.1, from coordinate 9,343,133 downwards.
ACGCCTGACTTTTGGCAGATGGGTTGAAAAGTTCATATCACATTCATGTTGAAGGTCAGGTAATACTTTAGAGAGAGAGAGAGAGAGAGAGAGAGAGAGAGAGATGAAGTACCTTTAAACATCCAATGACAATACATACATGTATGAGTAAATATTTGTTGCCAATGTCCATCAAGGTATTAGATGTTAACATGATCCTTAACCATAGGGGTTATTTGAGTTGAATATTTAACTGATGATTTTTGCCTTTCCATAAACAACTCATGTCTTATAATTATACCTATTCATTATTCAAAAGCATGAATAAAAAAAATATATTAATAATATATATGCTCTCTCTCTCTCTCTCTCTCCACTCTCAATTTCAATCTCTCTCTCTCTCTCTCTCTCTCTCTCTCTCTCTCTCTTTCTCTCTGTCTCACTCCTTCCATGTTCCTTGTCTGTGTATACTGATTTATTTCAGTTTTTCTAATCGTTCCATATCTAGAGAGGTTGCCAGCAACTCAGCGAAATAAGAACAACCAGTACAACATCATGACACAAGCGTCAAGATGTCTACCATCGCAGACACAATACCAACAGCAATCAAACCATAACAAAACCAGTAACGATTGTTGTCTGGGTTTCGACGATGTCCGTATCGATTCATCTCCCAAACTATGTCATGAACCACGGCTTAAGAAAGGAGTCCCACTTCTTTCCTTTAAGCCCTTTAAGAATGCATCTGCGTCTGCACGTAACTTCAGTTCAGATACTAATCTAAAATAAATACATAATATTTTCCCCAACTACCACAGAACAGCCTTAAACCCACACTCTTTACTGCTGGGGACCACCCAAACAAACTATTTTGCATATTCCATGATGTCACAATAGAATAGAATTCTTCTATAACCAACCACGATTATGAAGTGTCTTTGATTAAATACTATTGGGTGAGGGGGAGCTTTTCATGGTCAGAATTATTTGAATAGATAAATCCTCTATATACAACATAAACCCTATAGTCTCTAAAGCGATACCAGTGTAGCAGCTTTTTAAATGAGGTTAACGTGGTGTGTTTTGTGAGGCGACATTAAAGTTATATTCATACAGACAGAGAGGGTTCCTGCTGAGCTTGCTGGATGACTTTTTCTGTCAAGAACAAGTCTGAGACAACCCGACCCGTCACTCGTTCTGGGTTTAAGTGTGTGTCAATAAGTGGTGAATATTCACCTTGCCATCGTGTTGTTCCAGGTCTACAAAATGACAGGAGACGGATGCTGATCTCAAATTTAGATTTTGTGTTGTTAATGATGATGATGATGATGATGATGAGTGAAAAGCCCAAACTATTTTAAAATAAGCACACATTGAGCTAAAAACAAAACAAAACAAAAAAAAAAAAACATGAAAAGTGGAAAATTATGTCAACCAAAAACAAAGATTACATTCACATCAGTGTGTCAGTGTCAGCACAAACACACATTCATGACGACCTCCACTCAGAAACCCACCAGTTCACCCCTGTCACATCTTACTCATGAAGGACAAGACTGCAAATTATACATTTGCTCTTTCACTTTCTCTCTCTCTCTCCCTCTCCCTCTCCCTCTCCGTCTCTCTCTCTCTGTCCAAACACACTTTCATTGACAGCAGTAATTATAGTAAGTGGACGCCACAGGAAACTGTCATTCGACGGCTTGTTTTGGGGTTTTTTTTGCTTCATTAAATATATGTAAAAAGCTTTCTTCATTTTTCTTTCAGACTTGTGGCACTGATTGACAGAAAAACTTGCATGTATGTTGTCTGTAAGAGAGAGAGAGAGAGAGAGAGAGAGAGAGAGAAAGAGGGGGATAGTAAAGGAGTGTCTAATTTTGCATTCTTGTCTTGTGTGCTCTTTTTCTGACATGTCTGTCAGTCACACTTGTGCTTACCCACAGTCACTGATGACCTGGCCTGCAAAAAAATGTCATTCATTAAAAACTCTTCAGGATTTCTGATTTCCACATGACTGTTGACTGAAGCCTTGTCTGTCTGAATGAGCATGTCAGTTAGTCAGAGAGACGTGGCATGTGTGGTTTTGGGGTTACACTCTTCATCCAAGTGCATGCGTGTGTGTGTGTGTGTGTGTGCGTGTGTGTGTGCGCGCACTGAAGCATACATACCAGGATATATGTGTGTGTGAACAGTGTTTGACATTTGTGTGTGTGTGTGTGTGAGTGTGTGTGTGTGTGTGTGTGTGTGTGTGTGTGTGTGTGTGTGTGTGTGCATACAGGTTTAGACCTGTAAGGATCCACCCCAGGATGCATAATTAGGTCCACTGTTCACACATGTGATGTGTTCACTCAACCATTCGCTGCTCCACCATTCACACCTGAGGACAGGTTAAATCAAATGTGCGTGTGTGTGTGTGTGTGTGTGTGTGCATGTGTGTGTGTGTGTGTGTTGCCTCCTGTACCCCAGTAATGATTTGATTTTGGATTTGGATCAAACCCTCAAATTCTACAGATATTTTGAAAAAAGTGAAGTCACAATTCGTTTATCATAACGTAATATTTAATATTATGTAACTTGATTAATACTCAATAATTCCCTGACCATATACAGTCCCTGACCATCCAGTTAACTCACCCTGGTAGGTAATACTAACTGCAACAAGTAGACTAGACTCATGTGAGGTGTGTGGTTAGTAGTCAATACCGTCACTCTAGGTATATCTATTGTATGCACTGCATATTTAACAGGGAATTTGTAAAACAAGTTTGGCGGCACTTGCGCAAACCTCCAAGGGGTGCTTATCATTGATCAAATAGCGACCTCTCCTGTTCGTACTGAGGACTTCAGGGCTTTTATGTTCCTTCTGAAATGTTGCGCTCCCAACTTATAGTGTTGCCTATCATGGGCTCATAGATCAAGGATAAAAGACTGGAGATAAGCAGGCGCTTGCCTCAAGTCAACCCATATATACGTCATTCAGCACAATGTAATAACAACACACTCAGGTGTGTTTGTGTTGGACGAGAGACAAAAAAATCTTCCTCCAAGACTAAAGACGACCTCTATCTGAAGGCCAAAGTGTGCACAATGGACCAAAATCCATCCCCCCCCCCCCCCCCCCCCCCCACACACACACATACACACACACACCCACACACACACACCATCTCCTTCCGACTGCCTACGTAACGAACAGATGTCGCTCAGGGAAGCGATGCCACCTTACACTCTGTACGCTAACAGGTGCCAGCAAAATAAACAAACGAACCAGAATCCCATAAAGTAAATACAGTGGACGGATTTGCTTTTGTCATTTTAGTGTCACCACTGACACCTAATACAATAATAGTGATTAATAACTTAGTGGCAAGAGTATTTAAGTCGTATCGATATTTCCGTAAAATATGTCATTGTTACCGTTATTATTGTTAGAGATGAATTCACAGTGCAACGTTTAACGTACGAAGACGGTCTTTGTCCTGGTATGACCCCTCAGTTGTAGCATGGCATCGGTTCGACTGCAGCAAAACCATCTCAATGACGTCACTCCCAAATTCTCTGCTCTGATCATTACACGCTTTCGTTGAGCGCCACAATCGTAAACGTCCCAAAGATTGCAGCACCGTCGCTATTTTTGTCTCTCAAAGCTCATTACCGTACTTGACTACCAAACGGTGGCTTGGAGGTGCTAGTGTGGTGAGTCGGTCAACGGACACCAGCATAACTGCTAAGCTGTTTGTGTGTAGCCGACAGTCCCCTTTGCACCCACGGTACTGGTTTTTAGCGCACCGCTTTGCGCCTCACTGCCCGGTTTCTTATTTTGGTGGCTTCACAAGGGACACTAGACCGCTGACCGCGAGAGGATCGGCCAACCGCGATCTCAAGATGTTGACGTTGTTGACAGCTATGTATTTAGTGGTGCGGGCTGCGTCTTCGCAGGTGAGGAGATTCTGTCCTTATGAACGCTGGCATACCTAATAGGTTGACCGACAGATTCAAATGCTTTCATTTTTTTCCCTACAAAGAAATATCTACGGAGATCATTAAGTTGTGCAGTGAGCTAAATACTTAGCGATAAAGTCTTTGGTGAGGTAGCACGCACTGGTAAGCTTGACCGCTGAGCTATTTCCATCACGAGAGCTTTGTTATCTGATAGTTTGGCTTGAGTCCCATTTCTCTGGCCTCATTCATAATTTCCTACATGACCCGGAGAAAACTTGTGTTGGCCTGAGTTAAACGACCCTGTGTTAATTAATTCATTCTCCTACGTCTCGGACAGGAGAGACAGACGTTTATTTGGGAGCAGCACCATGGATAGCTACCAAAGCGTATTTAGAGCGCAGTGCAATCTACTGTCAAGTGGTTGCACCCTTGAGTGGCATATTACGCAATGCTTGGCAGACAGTGGGTTGCTTCTTTTATTTAAAAAAAAAAAACTCTTCTTCCGCTCTTTTTTTCAAGTTTCACGAGATATCAAGTATCAAGAGATACGTACGACATATTGTTTTTTATTACTGTCCAAAATATACTGAGTTGGTTGTATGCCTTGTACACTGATATATTTAAATATCTTGGGGAATATTTACAAAACGCTCTCCAAGATATTTAAAATAGTGGATGCACCTCATGGAGTTTGGATGTTGCAGACATGTTTTTACAGGTCCTGAAACTGTACTGAAGTTGAAATTCTTGATCTACAGAGCGAGTTTCTTTACTTTGTGGCCTTTTGGGAGAACCATGTATGTTGCTATGGCTTCTATTCAAACACTGCTTCTTCAGTTGAGATGGACAGGTAGACACACGCACAATGCAACTGTTGAGAGATGGGGGGGGGGGGGGGAGGGGGATTTCTCACCAACCGGAGTCTTAGATCTAACACACTCACAATGGAAAGTAGCAGAGGAGCTGTAGGCATCTTGCCCAGATATTAACCAGTGTTTCTGACCAAAAGTTAGCACATCCTCCGCCTGTCACAAATTTCTTGCTTGTTAACATTTAATACAAAAGGATACAGTATATTCCCCCCAAAATCTGACAGCACCTGTTTCCGCTGTTTCCTTTGTTTCCATTTAATAACAGGAAACTTTTTTCGTTTTTTTTTTTTTAAATACAGTTTATTCCTCAGGAATTTGACAGCAGCTGATTCAAACTTTTTTAATGTGGTTCAGAAAGGTTTATTTTGGAGGTTTTATCCGAAATATTACTGCTGAGCTGCAAAAAAGCCACATAACTATTGTTTGTTAAAAAGAATTCTCCCAACTGGTGTCTGTGACACTCAGCAATTAACATTGTTTGAATTTTTTTTTTTTTCAGAAACACAGTTGCCAGCCGATAAAATATTGCATAAGTACATTAAAGACTGACAAAACTGATGCATTATACCAGTGTTTTCCTAACTCCAGTCGTGAGGAACTGAACAGTACAGAACCATACAGCAGAGACAGCTCTAATCGTGTGCCAACGCATTTGCCTGAATAAGTTAATGGATTTGTGGTTACTGAACAAGTCTAACACGGTATGTTAATGCCGTAGGCAAGTTTCAAAGTCAAAGTGTCAACACTTAAAATTGGATTCCCGGAACAAGTGGTGGGGCACTGCAGGTTAATACTCAGGGCAGTTTGTTCATTGTGCTACTACGTTCGACATAATCTAGCCTGCCTGGTCAGTACAGCCCTCCAAGTCCTGCTGCATTACTGAGTCGCCCAGAATCGCCTGATACTAGAGACGTCCCTGAAAACGGTGCCAAAACTGCATCACAGCAGCTGCCCATAGTATTCCCTAACAGTCATAGCATATGAATGTTAAAGACCATTTTAACACCGGTACAGCAAACCTTTTCTTTTCGCAGGCATATTAAGGAAGTCTTGAATGGGCACAACGCGAAATCATTGTTTAAGAGTCATGTGCAGAGATATTCTTGCCTGGATGTTTAATATTTATGGACTTTCCTCTGCAAACTCAATATAGCAATAATGCTCTACAGTTGTACGCTGGTGTGTTCTGTATGAGGCAAGACAACTATCAGTTTTTTTTTATAAATCCGTGTGGTTTAATAACGTTCGTCAGATGTTTGCGTAATACAACAGGAATCAAACATTGAAATCAACCCAGACTACTGTAATTGGTCCATATTGGTCCTCCTCGAGGCTTGTCGTCCAATGATGAACATGACGATTTTCAACATTCAGCCTTTAATCGTACTTTCGATAAGCGTCTTCTATATATGGTCGAGAAGTGGGCGTATACAGAAGAGCTGACAGTAAAGCGTTACTTCATGGGGAATGTGTTTTTCAACTCAAGTTCATTGGTCGAGAAGGTGTGTCATCACTGACAAAAAACTACATATCCCAGTAGTCGATAGGAACGCCTTGTTGTACCGCATGACAATTCGATACAAGAATAGAGGTGACCCCTCTATCCAGTCTTGAGTGGGAGAGCCTAGGTCTTTGACGTACGCACAAGAAATACCTGAAACTAGAAAGATGGTAAGAAAGACATTTTTTTCCTTTTTAATTTATCAGCCTTAAGGCCGTTCACATATTCGAGATTATGCATACATCGGATTGTTTATTCATTTTTATATGATCTGTGGAATAATTAATCAGAGTCTTGAAACAGGTCAGCTTCATCTACGATAATGTATCGTTCGAAACAGTTTTTTGTCTGAATCATTTCCCAGCACTGGCGAACAATTTTACAGATGTTTGTTCAGGAGCTTTCATTGTTTTCAACGACATATGAAAAGCAGAGGTTAAATGTCACATAAATGCACGCTTTCACTTTTAAGGATGACGATTAAGGTCGATTTAAAAATGTTGGCGTTATATTTTAGGAAGCGTTTGTCACCATTGTTGCAGTGACTGTGTCGCGTGGCACTTTCTGCATCATCGTTTCATTCATTCAGGATATAAATAGAAAAGCTGCACCAGGCTTTGAAATTCTACGAGAATGCAGGGTTATTACGCGAGGCCGTAGACGTGCAGGATTAACAAAGAATTAATATCTGTGATTTGACAGGGCGGGTTACGAATTGTTTTGGTCCAATGAAGATTGTTTGGTCAAATGTCATTATTTATGTCTCGTTGACTTTGGTGCGAGAAGTAGGTCAACGCTTTTGATACCGATGATTTGCAATGTCTGTCTTTAGGCCGAACCGATTCGTGTGCTGGTGACAGGGGCGGCCGGACAAATCGCCTATTCTCTGCTGTACAGCATCGCAAAGGGGGATGTTTTCGGCCAGGATCAGGTAAGTACACTCTGCCCTGTCATTCTCTCGCGTAAGACGCGGGAGATGGAGGGAGAACGAGCAGCTTTATGAGTTAAATAAACTGCTGAAAGGATTTCCACAGTATGCACTACGTTATATAACCCTGTGCTTGATAAAATATTACACATAGTCGCTCTGGTTTTTATATCCTTCCGCCTCTCGTTTTCGCTCTCGTACTTTCTGAACTCTTGGTTTTTTTTTTCCGCTGCCTCTTTCTGTCAGCCAATCATCTTGGTGCTTTTGGACATCCCGCCCATGCTGCCAGTTTTGGATGGGGTCGTTATGGAGCTGCAAGACTGCGCTCTCCCGCTTCTGAGGGGTGAGCTTACATCTGAAATTAGTAGATATGAAATTCATTTTGACCCCAGTATTAAAAGGGTAGGGAATTTTATTCCTGCAGAGCAAGCACATTAGCGACCAGACCTGCATGACAACGTTGGAGTGTGTCTGTAAAGTGATGCAGATAAGGGGTTATGTTTTTTGTTTGTTTGTTTTTTTCATTTAGGCATATGCAACGATGCCAGAAAAAAAATTGGGAACTGGAATCTGTTAGACCTAGAATAGGTTTATCTTTACTGTTCAAAATTTAGGATTAAAGTGGGAGAAACTGACACAGGATCAGCACACACGGGCCCATGGAAATTCTTGTTAAAAAAACTGTATTTCTAACGTCATCAACTGACTTATGGAGTTTCTGACATAGCACAATTTAAAGATACATAGTGTACCCTCTCGCAATGTGGATCACATTACATATGCAGGACAGATACAGTGACTTTGCACAAAAGGAGTGTGCCTGCAGTGGACTTCATATGTGGGCTGCAGCCTCTGGCTTTTGGGGTGGTGGGAGGTGTGTCTTGTCCGGACGTCTCATTGGTCCTTCCTCAAGGACCTACATGAAGCTGTAGACCAATCAGGTGATGTGCTGGTACAACAATAGGAGGTGGAGAGGGAGAGGAGGGACTGAGAGAAGAGCTTGCATCATAAAGGCTGTGTTCTGTCTGAAGTTCAGGCAGATAAAGATGTCTTCTAATCAATGACCAGATGATATTCTATCTGTGAAATCAGCAGATATAGGCAATTTTTGTTCAGAAATAGTTGAAGCTTTTAGGGTGATGTACAATGTTTCTCAATATTTTAACTATAGACCACTTTGGACAGCACCAGTAGCCTACATTAAAGACTCTATTATGATAATATAGGTGTACTCAGTGTACTCAGGTTTTACAAGCAGAAGCGTTTTTAACCCAATTTGTGTGTGTGTGTGTGGGGGGGGGGGTGTTATGTGTTGAAAAGAGGAATATATCCACTTGTCTTTTGTCTTTTTTTTTTTTTTTCAGAAAAAAAATAGAAGGAACCTAGACCTAATTTTAGCCACACATCAAACACATTAATCATTTAACAGATTCATTTGTTCACACAGAGATGCACCAGATTTTTATCTACATCCTAGAAACATCAACAGAGCCAGCACGCAGTTTACCGACCAAAACTACCAACTGCATATTTTAAGAGGCCATGCTTAGTTTCTTTAAAAAAAAAAACTGCAGTAATGCTACGTCGTCAGTGTTTAAAAAAAAAAAAAAAGCTGAGGGTGAATGTGTTCTCTTTAATCTTGCCCCTTCTCAGAGGTCATTCCGACCGATAAAGTGGAGGTGGGCTTCAAGGACCTGGACGTTGCCATCCTGGTCGGTTCTATGCCCAGGAAGGAGGGGATGGAGAGGAAGGACCTGCTGAAGGCTAACGTTGCTATCTTTAAGACCCAGGGTGAGGCCCTGGACAAGTACGCCAAGAAGACTGTCAAGGTGAGACAGCGCACACACACACACACACACACACACTGCAGCAGATATAGTGCTGCTAGTCACTGCTGCAGTCCGTTTACACTAGTATTTGTTTGGTGTGGGTAGGTTTGTAAGCTTGGTAGTGTATATACATATGACAATTATAATTTACAGTATAGTGTTTATTTGGTAAATATCTGCCGCAATATTTCTCCTGTCCACTGTTTACAGCTGTAACAATAGCACCGTTTGGCTGATATCAGAGGAAAATTTTAAAAATCAGCCTGCGTAGGTATAAGGTTAAATATTTTACTTCATTGATCTTGTGTTGTTGGAACCTTTTTTTTTTTGATCTACAGCCACACTTGACTAGGCTGGCACCAACAACCCCATTAAGAATGTTTTTCCAAAGGCGACAAACAAACGTTTAGACTAAGTTGGAGTACTTCCAGAATTAGGTCATGTGATATAATACAGTAAAATATAAAATGCTTCTTTTGAGAACAGCCAGTAGCATTGATCTCATAAGGTGCTATTTGTTGACTGGTATGTAAGAGTAATCTACTATGGTTGGTTGATCCTGAGTCATAATCTGGCATGGAACGGTAAGTTTAGAGAACCTCTGACCAAATTCCACCCCCTTGTTATTTGTGTGTGTGTGTGTGTGATCACGAGTACTTTGGCCTCTATTTCCTCCTGTGTAGCCTAGGTTTTGTTTGAAGGTCAGCGTGAAGCCGCATTTGACCTCTTTTCCATGGTCAAATGTTTCACAAACTGGCATTGTGGAAACTTCACGGTCAGTTCTTGCCCTGTTACAGATAAGAAACACCAAGAAATCCCAGCGTTTTGTGTATAAGTACAAAGCGACTTCACGTAAAGATGAACCATAATGTTTTGGTCCAGCTGAACTTTTCAGAATAAATCAATGAACTTGTTCCAATGTAGTCTCCTCCATGCATATCAAAAGTGTGCGTAACAGTCACAGAATTTGGAACATGGAATCAAATAGTTTTAAAAGTACCATTTGGTTGGTCACGCCAAAAGTGTGTCTTCTTGAGAAAAAAATATTGTTTTTTTGACACAGTGGGGGTTTTTGTGCTTTTAAATAGACATCAATATGTCTTTTTTTTCTCTCTCTCTCTCTCATTCTCCCTGTCAGGTCCTTGTTGTTGGAAACCCTGCAAACACCAACTGCTTGATTGCCTCCAAATCTGCTCCCTCCATTCCTAAGGAGAATTTCTCCTGCCTGACCCGCCTGGATCATAACAGGGCTCGCTCACAGGTGTGTGTGTGTGTGTGTGTGTGTGTGTTACTGGTTTTCCCTTTGCACTGCACAGTCTTTCAGGTGCCTTTCTGATGGACCCCTAGTCCGGAAGTGACCATCTGAATTTAACCTTAAAAACCTGGTAAACATGCATGAGCATGACTTGCTCATATCCAGTATTAAAAGGATGATTGATTCTCATAACCAGTGTTAAGAAGTTGAGTTGAGGTTTAGGCTTAACAACATAGAAGTAGTTATGAAAATATGACTCTAAATTAGGGCTAAATCTAGTGGCCAAGAAAACATATGTTATCCTGAATTCTTTATGACATTACACTGACCATGTTATACTTTTTTCATTGTAACATCACTGGCAGTGTTCTATCCCAGTTCTTTATGACATCATTGACCATGTTATACTTCTATTCAGTATGACATCATGGAAACTCTACCTCAGTTCTTTATGAAAGCATTGACCATGTTATCCTTTTGTTCTGTATGACATCACAGTAACTCTACCTGAGTTTTTCATGGCATCACTGACCATGTTATACTTTTTGCAGTGTAACATCACTGGCAGTGTTCTACCTCAGTTCTTTATGACATCACTGACCATGTTATACTTCTGTTCAGTATGACATCATGGAAACTCCACCTCAGTTCTTTATCACAGCATTGACCATGTTATCCTTTTGTTCTGTATGACATCACAGTAACTCTACCTGAGTTTTTCATGGCATCATTGACCATGTTATACTTTTTTCAGTGTAACATCACCGGCAGTGTTCTACCTCAGTTCTTTATGACATCACTGACCATGTTATACTTCTGTTCAGTATGACATGACAAGAAGTCTACTTTAGCTTTATTCACAACACCTGCTTCAGGTTTCTATGGCATTATTAACAGAATTTCTCCTGGCATACAGGTGGCAATACGTGTGGGTGTGCCCTCCAACTGCGTGAAGAACGTCATCATCTGGGGAAATCACTCCTCCACCCAGTACCCGGATGTCCACCACGCCAAGGTTCACGTCCACGGCAAAGAGGTGGCTGCCTTCGATGCCGTGAAAGATGACAACTGGCTGAAGGGAGATTTCATCTCTGTGAGTGCACACAGCTTCCTTTATGACCTAATAGAGGAGGAGGTAGTGATGTCACAGAGAAGCCTATAGGAAACAATAGAATTTAGCCCAATTGAAATCTGGCTTTGGTCCCCATTGCAGTATCCATTTCCATAGCAGTTGCAAAATGTTCTACCCCTCAGATAAGCTATTCTAACAGCTATTTTTCATCTTTTATTCTGAGTGAGAATTTAGAAGTGTAAAGTTAAGCTAATGTATGGACTGTGCTATTTGTGAAGTGAACTGACTGCACGCTGACGCATTCACAGTCGCTAAAGTTAGTGCCACAAAGTTTTCATAGTTTGTGAGTTCCCTCCACCTTCTTCCACATCCTCCCCATCTCTTTATTTACACTCACTCTGTCTCTCTCAGACCGTGCTGTCTTTACACTTTACACTCACTCTCGTTTTACTGTCTCTCTCTGACCGTGCTGTCTCTACACTTTACACTCACTCTGTCTCTCTCAGACCGTGCTGTCTTTACACTTTACACTCACTCTCGTTTTACCGTCTCTCTCAGACCGTGCTGTCTTTACACTTTACACTCACTCTGTCTCTCTCTGACCGTGCTATCTTTACACTTTGCACTCACTCTCGTTTTACCGTCTCTCTCAGACAGTGCTGTCTTTACACTTTACACTCACTCTCTTTTTACACTTTACACTCACTCTGTCTCTCTCAGACCGTGTTGTCTCTACACTTTACACTCACTCTCTTTTTACACTTTACACTCACTCTCGTTTTACAGTCTCTCTCAGACCGTGCTGTCTCTACACTTTACACTCACTCTCTTTTTACACTTTACACTCACTCTCGTTTTATTGTCTCTCTCAGACCGTGTTGTCTCTACACTTTACACTCACTCTGTCTCTCTCAGACCGTGCTGTCTTTACACTTTACACTCACTCTCGTTTTACCGTCTCTCTCAGACCGTGCTGTCTTTACACTTTACACTCACTCTCTTTTTACACTTTACACTCACTCTCGTTTTATTGTCTCTCTCAGACCGTGTTGTCTCTACACTTTACACTCACTCTGTCTCTCTCAGACCGTGCTGTCTCTACACTTTACACTCACTCTGTCTCTCTCAGACCGTGCTGTCTTTACACTTTACACTCACTCTCGTTTTACCGTCTCTCTCAGACCGTGCTGTCTCTACACTTTACACTCACTCTCTTTTTACACTTTACGCTCACTCTCGTTTTATTGTCTCTCTCAGACCGTGCTGTCTCTACACTTTACACTCACTCTCTTTTTACACTTTACACTCACTCTCGTTTTACCGTCTCTCTCAGACTGTGCTGTCTCTACACTTTACACTCACTCTCTTTTTACACTTTACACTCACTCTCGTTTTACCGTCTCTCTCAGACCGTGCAGCAGCGTGGTGCAGCCGTTATCAAGGCCAGGAAGCTGTCGAGTGCCATGTCTGCCGCCAAGGCTATCTGTGACCACATGAGGGACATCTGGTTCGGCACTCCTGACGTACGGACACGGGGGGGGCCCAGTAGAGTATTTTGTTTCAGTGAAATCAGTGGTAACTCTGACTTGGCCGTGGAATAGTTACTTAAAATTGAGAACTCAAGAATATTCTTCAAATATTCTTCAGTTATTATACTCCAATGAGAATGAGATTTGGATTCATGAACCAAAGCTCTAAAAAAAAAACCTATGAAAGTTTTGTTTGTAGTTGTGAGGTACTGGCAGTATCTTATATTTCAGCCCCATATTTGGTATTTACCCTAAATTATCAAGTGTCTTAGCTGTTTGCTGTGGACGCACATAACCCATAGGTTTCCACTCATAGATATGAAGTGTTTGTGTCCTTACAAATTGATAGCTTTGCATTGCTGACAGTAAACTCTTTACTTTTGTGTTTTGTTATTGTATTATCTTTACTCAGACAGTGAAGTAGTAACTTCTAAATCATGTGATGTCATTTAGACCCAAAATTAAATTCACTGATTTACATGTATGGAACTATAAATCTCTAATAATATAGTAATTCAAAACAATGATGGTGACAGTTCGAGGTCATTAGTCTAATTCCTGTCTTCTCGTTCTCTCTCATCTGTAGGGCGAGTTTGTTTCCATGGGAGTATATTCTTCTGGGAATTCTTACGGAGTTCCCAATGACCTTGTGTACTCTTTCCCTGTTGTGATCAAGGTTTGTTGGAACTTTTGGAATCGGTTGTCAGCATTTCGTTTGGCTCTCTTGTGATTTATTAAACTGAGACACTTACGCTGATAAAATCAGACGGTTCATAAATTTATCTTAAAAAAAAAAAAAAAGATTATATCTAGAAATGCATGGAGATCAATTCCAGCCAGATACAGTAAAGCAACGAGACATTGACAACATTTTAAAATAGTAGTAGTAGTATATCCAGCCACATGTGTCAGAAGAGTAGGAGAGGTTTTTTTTTAAGTGTGTGTATGTGTGTCTCAGAACAAAACCTGGAAGGTGGTGGATGGACTGGCCATCAACGACTTCTCCCGCGGCAAAATGGACGCCACTGCTTCAGAGCTCGTGGAAGAGAGGGACACGGCCGTTTCTTTCCTCGGAGTGTGACTGACCGGTTCCAAAGCAACACAGCAGCAGGGAGACTCCAGAAAAAACCCTCAGTCACAGCTGTGAACCTCTCCTAATGTCTGTATGTGTGTGCGTGTGTGTGTGTGTGTGAATGAGAGAGTGTGTGTGTGTGTGTGTGTCAGTCACTTCACGAACTATACACATAAACAGGGACCTGTACTGTAAGATAACTCCAGCAAGTCTTTGGCCAGGGAATACCAGAGGAGTATCCTCTAAGTGGATATTAATGCACAGTTGTCCTTCTTAATGTAACATTACATGTTGACCAACGGTTAAATAAAATATTAAAACTAATGTGAAATGTTCCTGTGGGTTTATTTGCCGCAGAATGCAAATGACAGTATAAAAGGGTTTAAGTCACGTGGTATTTACAAGACTTTATTTCCTTTGAAATCGAGTGCATAATTCTTGATTTTCTGCAATACAACGTATTGATCATAGTTCCCACTATAAGTCAAATGTCAAATTCACCAACCTTTCCCTGACTTTGACTGACTAAAAAGCTGAATTTCAATGACCTGTGATGAACGGCGAAACAGGCCGCCTTTGTGCTGAGCAAACAAAAACCAGCCCCAGTCTTTTAAACTCATCAATTTGTGATCTTTATTTACTAGTTCACAGATGTTTTCAGTACAAAACTTTAAAGTTCTCACTGCTTAAACATAGTGTACAATTATGATCGCATAGGGCTAGGTCTATATGCCCTTATGAACACGTTGGCCCTTGTGCAACAAACTTTGAGCAAAGTATTTGCGTGACTGCGAAGGGCTCCCTCTCCCATATTTGATAGATCGATAGTAGTTTTACAAACTTTACATTTAGCTTTTCTGTCGTTTACTCATAACACCCAGTGTTTGAAGTCATCACTTTGTAGACAAAGCTCTTGAAATTTACATTTCCCTGGCATGTTTGCCTTCGTTAGCAGGTACAGGAGTGCATATTTTGACATAAGTGATTGCCAGTTGTTGGCGAGCGAGAAGGGGGCATTGAAGCTGGCACTGAAAAATCAAGTAACCATATCAGCCACTCACGCAATACGGGAAACACTGGAAATAACCTGATAAAGAAAAATACTACATGAAAAACATTCTGATAAAGTGCAACTAAAATTTAAAAATGCTACAGACAAAACTCCGCGATGTTCCATGACCCGGCCCGGAAATGATCAAATCCCCTGACTTTCCTTGTCTGGAATAGAGTTTTTAAAATGCCATGATATTCCAGAAATTCCACGACCCTTGGGAACCACGGTCGATAGCTCAAATTACGTAACGACCAGATCGCCTTTCAACCGGTTGGCCGCCTGGTGGTAGCACTGTGCTTGATTTTTTAAGTATTCCTAAGAGATGTGATGCGAGTGTCTGATTGGCTAAATTTGAGAATTCCGTAATGCGATTGGTCTGTCGCAGAGTACGTCTGAAACACACTTTCTCTACGACACTTCCGCTAGTGATTCTGCCACTTCACAGTGGACGTGAGTAACTTTGCATGGTGTGTCAAATTCTGAACATGTGAGATCCTACTGAAGAACAGTTTGGACAAGATGGTGTTCTTGCATATCTGAATATATTGTGTCTCACCAAAATTGCAGGCCGAACGCAGCTGGGTTTGCCCATCTGAGTTTCCAAGCCCTCTGTCCTTGGATTGCTCATAAGGTAAAGTCAATAAAACTGACAATTAGAACGTGGGGGATATGTTTTCAACCCACTGGTTGTTTAAAGCACCCTGCTTGCAGCTAACTAGCCAGGTTTAGCAATAGATCATAAACGTATTTAGCTCTCAGCTAGCTAACGACGTGAAGGAAAGTTGCGTTGCTCGCAATATGGTGCAGACGCTTCCAGCTCGCAGTTTAAAAAGTTAATGATAACTGCTTTTGAAACCCCACGATCAACGTTCTTGCAATGCTAAAATGTAATCTCCCGCTATAGCGCAAGATGTTACCAGTCAGTCACTGCCCTACTGAGAGTGTGTTAAGTCCACTACACTTAGTATTTTAACTCGATGTACCCTCCCGTGCACTGTGCCAAGTCACTCCCCTCTCTGCCGTTCTGGAGTACGTGCGTTGCACCTTTGGCACGATTACCTCTAAACGATAAAAAAAAAAAGGAAAAACAGTTACTTTCTTCACTTAAATTTAACTCCATGGGGAGAGCGTGTGACGTGTATGGTGGGCTGTGCTGGAATTTGATTAAAAGGGGTCCTCACTCTCACTCTCCCTCTCTCTCTTTCTGAATTGTCTCTCCACCCACTTTTGTATCTTAAGTCATTGTACCAACTGGACTGTCGGGTGTCTTATTCTGTCCTCTTTTGTCACCTAAAGACCAGAAATACTGTTTTGTTGCGTTAGAAGGTTGAGACTTTTTGTGTTGTCTTCACAAGTGGGAGGAGAGTGCATACGTGTTAAGGATATCTCCAGATGCGACGGTTGGAGTCAGATTAATTGATGAATGACAACATCGCTTTTCAACAAACCATTTGCGGATTACATTGACAGATATCGTTCCAGTTAAATTATTTTGAGATTTATACACTTAATTACTACGACGACAAGTACTGAAAAAGTACTGAATCGCTTCAGAAGTACATTGCATAATATTTTGGACTGTTACTTATCAGAGTAAGCCTGTAAAGATTAAAGTCACATCTAAGACTTAAACGGAAGAATATTCACCGCAATGTCGATCGTCGCAGGTAAGTAATCAGTGCCTCTGATTAATGGTCGGTAAGGACACGTCTCAGCTGACACAGGAGCGTTGGGGTCTGTGACAGTTTGACAGATACAGATTTAAATCAACGCGTAAAGCTCAGGGGGGGGTTGTTTGTCCCTTCCTCTTTTTTGTTTTTTGTTTTGTTTCGTTTCGTTTCATGAAGTCGTATGCCATGTACGATAAGAGATTCCAACTGAAAATATTAGATGAACGTGTCTTGAGTTAGAATATTTTGGGGATGCATCATATTTTTAATATTTACCACCTGCAGTTACTAGATGTGTCCAATGAAGTGGCTGTATTATTGCGTGTGAATCTAAACATTTATATATATACACACACACACATTCTCTCTCTCTATGTGTCTGTATATATATATAGAGAGAGAGGGAGATATATTTATATATGTATGCATGTCTGTAAATCAGCCATGATTTTTGTCATAAGAATGAAGTTCAGCATCAACTTTTGGGGTGCTGTTAAGTTCAGTTCTCTCCAACTCTCTTTCTCTCTCTCTCTCTCTCTCTTTATCGCCGAATTCTCCCTAGATCTAGCTAAAGGAAACTCTAACGCAGGAATGACGGAGTTTCAGGAGAAGATGCGGCAGCAGCTGGAGAGCTCCATGCACGGCGAGCTGGAGAAACTGCTCAGCACCATCAAGGGTCAGGAGGCCGAGGTGGGCACGGAAACTTCCAGAATTCAGAGATGCGACAAAGCATGAAAGGATGCTTTTTTTAATGTTTGTGGTGTTGTGAGAAAAGACAATGGTGAATTAAAGCACAACTGAGCTTAAGTGAGCTTTTGGGCTTGGTTAGATGTGTTGAACTTTCACTGCAGTAGTACAGATAACAACTGACAGTCATGCTGACAGAAATGTATGAGCCTGTGGGGAGGGGTTCAAAGGGGGGTAAAGTTGACCAGGCTGGACATGGAGATGAACTCTGTCGCTGATTAATTAGATGATGAATATCAGTCGGGTAACATCAGCTCTGATTTAGCATTCTGTGTTAGCGTATGGCCGTAAGCATCTATCCGTGTCTTAGCAGCTAAACGAGTCATACAGCCTTAGACTTTTTCCTCATGCCTTTTGGGTGAATTAGAGAAAGAAAAAAACGAACTTGTCAGGACTGTCTGTGTAATTAAGTCGTAGATTTGATCCCTGTTTCATTACAGAGTTAGAAGAGCCCCCACCCCCAATGGTTGTCTTTCTCTCTCTCTCTCTCTCTCTAATTCAGCCAGTAGGGTCCACCAAGCTGAACTATACGTATCTGTGAAAGCACAAAACGCCTGCTGAACTGAGTAGGTGGTAGCATGCACCTTCACGTAGCGCAGCTAAGTTGAGGTAGGCTTAGCACTTCAGGAAAAAAAAAAACAATACAATTAAGCATTGGTTGTCTCAGGGGATTGGAGCATTCTGACATAAAGAAGGTAGGAGTGTTAATTACACAGAGAAACTCTCCCCAGAGGCAATGGCTTCAACAATTATCTAAAAGGTCAATGAGCAGACATTTGAGTTGCAACAATGGAGAAGGTTCCATGAAGCTCGAGCTTCTGTAAACTCTGGACGACAAAAATAAACACAAATCACTTTTACACCAAATTGCCAACATCAGTTTTCAGACTTAAAAGGCAGTGAGTTTCGCACCGACGACCAGCGTCGGCAAAGTCGATACTCGATTTTCCCCACGTTTTAACAAAGTGTTCATGTCTCCCTCTCCTGTCTCAACTGTCTCTCTTCTATAAGGTTCGTTTGACGTTTTATCTTTGACCTATTTCAGGTTTCCAAAAAGGACTTTGAAGGCTTCAAGAGGCTCTTCCACAGGTTCCTCCAAGTGAAGGGTCCACCCATAGACTGGGCCAAGATCCACAGGCCCCCCGAAGATTCGGTAAGACAGCGGCGGACGCTTTTGCCTCACGCTCGTAACATTTAGCCCGTGAGAGGAAGAGAAAAGGAGAGAGAAATGTGTCTTGTGTTTATTACGTACGACCTTCCAGTTGTATTAACGTGTCATAACACTCGTTGGAATGGTTTACGCGAAGTACACGAAATAAACATTCATTCAAGCAGTTTAACACTATTACGAAGTTGTCCTGAGCACCCCGCACTTATATCCCAACTTTTTTTTTTTTTTGCATTGTAAAATTGTCTTAGCTGTGGACCGTGAAGGCTGGTCTCAGCTCTGTGCTAACCAAACGTTTTGCGGATTTCTGTAGGACGCACGTTTCATTACTAGGGTCATTTAGCGCCTTTTGGTGTAGGATATGCGCTAAGCTCTAAAATTGATTTAAAAATGCCAAGGTTTTGTTGTTGGCACCAAATTCCTGTAAATTCTGTTACTGAGAAGAAGTAGTCGGCGTAGGTGCGGGTGTGTTTCTTGGGTCTGAGTTGACATATCTGTGTGTCAGTGAAGAAGGACCTGAGGGTTAAGGCAGTAGTGTTTGTCTCAGGAGGTGAGTGAGTAATTGTGTATGTTTCTGGCTGGAATAGCCTGGTGGTTGACAGGCACTGAGAGGGAACAGACAGCCCAGTGTGAGGGTCCCTTTTTGGGCCTCCGTGTCACTACACCTCCCCCTCTACGCACCGAAATGATTGGTTCCTAACATGAGTCAATGAGTGAGTGGGAGAGAGACAGAGAGTCTGTGTGAGTACGTGTTTGTGTGAGTGTGTGTGTGTGAGTGCGTGTGTTTGTGCGTGCGTGCGTGTGTGTTTGTGTGTGTGTGTGTGTGTGTGTGTGTGTGTGTGTGTGTGTGTTTGTGTGTGTGTGAGAGTGCGTGCGTGTGTTTGTGTTTGTGTGTGCGTGCGTGCGTGTGTGTATGCATGTGTGTGCGTGCGTGTGCATGTGTGTGTGTGTATGTGTGTGTGCATGCGTGCGTGCGTGTGTGTGCGTGTGCGTGTGTGTGTGTGTGTGGGGCAGTAACCTGATGCGACTGAGGCAGAGTGAGTGCTGTGGTGAGTGAGAGCAGTCGGTCCATCATCTTTCTGACATTTCAGTATCCCTGATATAAACCCTGTCTCAAAAACAGCCCCACCCCTAAAAATACCCAGCACACAGAAGGTTAACCTATGAATAGCCTGACCCCTCCAGCATCCGGAGCGACGGACAGACAGAGAGAGAGAGAAAACGAGAACAAGAACAGAGGCTTTCCGCTCTTGGCTGACATTTCACTATGTTTAACACCTCAAGTCAAAGTTTACTTCAACGACTGATCTCGAATCAGTGTCACTAAACCCAATATTACCTTTATTATGCTGAGATATAAGCACCAATATTGATTCCAAATCAGCTGCCAGGGCCATAGTGTATTTAATCCCTAAGGCATGACTCCATATTTCAAAAGGCGCTCGAAATACTAGGCGGCTGGGGACAAGTCAGTCAGTGTGTGTGTGTGTGTGTGTCTGCGTGTGTGTGTGTGTGTGTAGCTTTGTAAGGCACGGGTAAAGTGTAACCCAATCTACCATCTTCGCTTCACCCCCACCACAAACTGCCAAGCCATTTTGAAGGTGACCGCCTGTGTGTGACTTTATTTGACCTCTGGCAGATAGAAAAGTTCGTTCCTTTTGATTCGGAGCGGCCTGTTTTTTGTGGAAAAGGGCTGATACCATGGTAACGACTGTTGGAGACATGACGAAATAGGTTCACTTTTTTGTGCAATGCTGACTCGTGGTTAGTGCACCCACAGCGAGTTTAAGCAAATAGCAGCGGCTTTTAGCGTGAGTGGTTCGCAGTCGTCGAGTTTTGTCACGAAGCCCAAATATGTTATGCAACCTAAAGCGTAAAGCGCATTGCGTGCATATATTTCATATACGTTTTATCTTGTGTTTAAATGGTAAAGTTGCCCAGATAAGCAGCATGTCGGTTTATACGTGTCTCTGTATATATGGTTACCTTTCATAAACCGCAACCTATTGAATTTGGACTGTTTGTTTTACACTCCACGTTTGCCTTTTTTTTTTTCTTTATTTGAGTCTGTCTATATAAACAGCGACTTTGAGCATTTATAAATGGCCGTGAGGATGATTTGGCTGTCACCAATCTGGAGGAAAGTGGGAGAAAAAATCCTAAAACAAATGGAAAAAAAAAAACAAAGACAGCTATTTATAAGACGATGAAATCCAGACTTTCTGTCTTGAAAATAAATGCCACAGGGTCGTCTTTAACTAACTGCGGTATTCGTTCCTCGACTGCAATTCAGTTATATTACTCCAGCGGTCAGTGTGTGTGTGTGTGTGTGTGTGTGTGTGTGTCAGCGTCAGCACGTTTTAATCCGAAAGAGAAAGGATATCCTGTTGCCTTAGGCCCTTAGGACGATCCGCAGGATCGGAGACAGTTTTCCCTCCAGGGAAAACGTGTTGAAGGACTGAGATACTGGAATGGGGGGGGGATGTCTTTAAGGTGTTATTTGAAGGAAGGGTGTTGGAATGGGAACGAGAAGTTAAACAAAAGATTGTTTGTCTCATGTAAATGAAAGAAAAAAAAAAAGGTTTTTTTCTTTTTCGTCTTAACCAACACCCTGTCTGATCTTAACTAACCCCAGACCCCCAAAAGGTTAGCGGAACTTAAACAGCGCACCGTTTTTGGCTTAGTGGACAAGAGGAGCAAACAGACATGTTTGCTAAGCAGAAGCGCTTAAACAAATACAGCTTTCAACCGCTACTCATTTACCTTCATTCGGTCCCTACCCATCATGCCTTTCACTTAATTTTTTTACTTACTTACTTACTGTGGTATGCAGCTATGGTTCATTATTCGAGTAGTCCACAGTAAGCCTGAATCTGTGTAATCGGCCACAGGTCTGAGACAGCCACAATATATCAGCATTCACTCAGCATTAAGAGAAATGCCCATGTTTTTTACCCATTCTAATAACGTGAACCAGTCCAAACTGGTTTTATTCAGCGTTGTCTTAAGCAGTAAAAGGTGTCTTATAGCATGCGTTACGGCGGGCTTGACTGCGGAGTCCTTCGCGGTATGCGGTGGACTTAACCGCACGGCGTTTCTGCGTTAGGGTGTGATCTGGCCCGGGCGCGCCGGGGCAGGAAACCTGAGCCGGGGCTGACGTCGCGGAGGAGCAGGGCTGAGTTATAGGTGTTTGACGACCAGTAGGAACACGACGAACTGTTTCGTAAACCGTCCGTGGTCTTTAGAGCCAGCGAATTCATTCGCCTATCAGCTGTTACTATGACTCTCACCCTGCTTACTGTTCTGGCTCAGAATCAGGATGGGCCTTTAAAGCGGTTCTTTCTCGCTCTCTCTCTCTCTCTCTCTCTCTCTCTCTCTCTCTCTCTCTCTCTCTCTTTATTTCTCTCTCTCTCTCTCTCTCTCTCTCTCTCTCTCTCTTTCTTTCTCTCTCTCTCTCTCTCTCTCTCTCTCTCTATTTCTCTCTCTCTCTCTCTCTCTCGCTCTCTGTTTCTCTCTCTTTATTTCTTTCTCTCTCTCTCTCTCTCTGTTTCTCTCTCTTTATTTCTCTCTCGTTTTCCTCTGTCAGCAGCCCTGCTCTCTTTAAATGGCACAGTGTTCTGTGTATCTCTTTGATAAATCCTCTCAGACTCCCATGCGGAGCTGGAGGTCCAGTTACACGTTGTGATAGTGTGTCTATATTTGGTTAGTTTATCTTTCAGGATGTTTGGACAAGACAAATACACAGTTCTTATATCTAAACATATCCATATCTCTGTCTGTACCCGTGTCCATGTACATGTGTGTGAGGTAATGTTATCTTGTAGCACTTGAGGGGGGAAACAAAACAGTCCAGCAGAATCCACTACTGTTTGACCATGTGTATTAACTCTAACGAGTTTCATTTAACCGGAAAAGACGGTCTTGCTTGCTCAGACTCTGTTCAGAAAAGGCCAAAGCTGCAAAAATCACTTTGAATATTTTACAATTTTGATGAATTTCAGAGATAAATGCCTGCTAAGTAGTGCGTGTGTGTGTGTGTGTGTGAGAGAGAGAGAGAGAGAGAGAGAGAGTGAAATATTGCTCTATTTAATGTGTGAATCAAATGTTTTGTCCATTCACTGCCCATGGTGTTACAAGTGACATCCAGAACTTTCTAGAAATGACCATAGATTTCCAGGGTTAACCTGCTGATCCACTCTTCAGTAAGTGATGTAGATGGTATTTTACATTCGTCTCCATCCCTGTTTGAATTTTCGCTGATTTCCTGCCGTCTGATTGGACAGATCCAGCCCTATGAGAAGATCAAGGCCAGAGGCTTGCCTGACGGCATCACAGCCAGCCTGAACAAACTGGCCGTGGTCAAGCTCAACGGAGGCCTGGGCACCAGCATGGGCTGCAAGGGACCCAAGAGTTTGATCAGCGTCCGAAACGAGAACACCTTCCTCGACCTGACTGTCCAGCAAATTGAGGTCAGTGACCCCCACCCCACCCCCCGCCCCCCATCCCCTCTTTCTCTCTCTCTCTCTCTCTCTCTCTCTCTCTCCTGACACCCATGAATTTCCATGGTGAGAAACTTCTTCTGACATCTGTCTGTGCCCTAGAATCTGAAAAATGATGGATGTTTGGCACGACAAGCAAGAAAGGCTTTTTGTAAACTTTTGTAAACTAAGAATGTTCACAAAGAACGATGTCATTATTAGATTATTAGTTTTCATAATGATTTCTCTTTTTCTCACACTTTCATTATCTGTCAGCTTTGCACCTACCAATCTACCCCCCCCCCTCCACACACACACACACACACACACACACACACACACACACATTATTCGTCCTTGTTTACAGTTGAGAACTATCGCAAAGCCTTTCCCCTCTATGTCATTGACAGTTGAACTTACGGTTGCATAAATTTACTTTCGCAATGTAACTTTATCAACATTGCAGAACAGCTTTGCAAAATGATAGATTTACTGGTAGTATTTATTATGAAAGCAGACTCAGATCATGGTCAAAGTTTTTCTTCTGGACAAATTCGTAATTTAGGTTAGTTTGTTCACTAATTCATACCGTGTATTTTTCATAAGTCTTCAAAAAAAACAGCGCTTGCATATTAAGTTAAAAAAGAGGCCTGTCCAAAGTTCACACGATGTCTTATCGTGTTCAAAGCAAAATTTTATACAGAGTAAAACGTCTCACTTTCCCAGACCGTGCTGTAATTATTGACTGTGCTGTGGAGTGGTTGGTGTCCATCCATTGACCTGTTCATCTTGACTGCTGATCCTCTGTGTGTTTCAGCATTTGAATAAAACGTACAACACAGATGTGCCTCTGGTTCTGATGAACTCCTTCAACACGGACGAGGACACCAAGAAAATCCTGCAGAAATACACCCACCACAGAGTCAAGATCCACACCTTCAACCAGAGCAGGTGCACCGCTGTTCTTTCTCTCTCTCTCTCTCTCCCTCTCTCTCTCTCTCTCTCTCTCTGAACTTTGTCTTCCCTGCTCTCAAACTGTTTTCTCTCTTTCTTTCTTTTTTCTTTTTTCTTTCCTTATTTCTTTCTTTCTTTCTTTCTTTCTTTCTGTCCCTCTGCCCTCCTTCTACTGCATTCATTTCTTTCATTTCGCTCTCTCCTTTAAAACTCTTTCTTTTCTTTTCTGTTCTGTTCTTTTCTCAAACTAACATTCTTATTGCATACACTTCCCCCACCATCTCTGTATCTCCTTCTCATCCTGTCATTGTATACCTCCCTTAATCCTGTCGTTCTTTCTCTCTTCCAGTATCTTATCAAGACTCTCTCGTTCCCTCTCTTTCCAAACCTCTCCTCTTTTCTAAGCCCCATTCATCTCATCCCTTTTCTGTCATTCCGTTCCTCACTTTTTTTTTTTTCTTTTTTTCTACCAGTCACATTAATAATGAAAGTTGGGTCGGTACACACCCCAGTTAATGACTGAATGTCGTCCCAGTTAGACTGTTGCCTAACAACCGCGAGCGTCGCTAAGTAACGGACCACTCCATTGGAGTTTGTTGGCAGAATGCGGTTAATCTCGTGACCTTAAAGCAGATCCTCTCCATTTCTGTCCTCACTGACTCATGCATTTAGATCTTCTTCACTACTGGTTTTAATAACTGAAATCCTCTCCCTCCAGCATCTTAGAGTTTATATATTGTGTATATCAAAACCGAAATTACCCTTGTATTTGAATTTGTTTGTACAAAAAAATATCCAAGTAATAGGCCTGTAATTACATAATTGTCCTGATATGTTCATGTTTTGGTGTCTTATATCTAACACTGTGTGTGTTGATTATGCGGTGAAGCCTAAATTCCTCTCTCTCTGTCCGTTTCCTCGCTGCAGATATCCAAGGATCAACAAGGAGTCTCTGTTGCCCGTGGCCACAAGCATGACCCTGTCGGGGGAGAACTCGGAGGCCTGGTACCCCCCCGGTCACGGAGATATCTACGCCAGCTTCTATAACTCCGGCCTGCTGGACAAACTGATAGCCGAGGGGAAGGAGTACATCTTCGTGTCCAACATCGATAACCTGGGAGCCACCGTTGACCTTCACATTCTAAACCACCTTATTTCTCAGCCCAGTAACAAACGCTGCGAGTTTGTCATGGAGGTGACAGACAAAACCCGCGCTGACGTCAAGGTGAGTTTGGTTGCTTGGAGAGGATTGTGACGTCACAAAGGGTGCAATAGAATGTTTCTAGGAAGGCCAATAGAATCTTCAACAATGAAAACAATGGAGGCTTTGGCTCCCCATGCAGTTGTTACTGCTATAGAACCTTAGAACGCCGCTCCTTTCACGTCACGCTCCTCCAGTAGGCAGATTCTGTGGTTTCCTGTAATTCTAGAGCACTGGGATAATTCTGCTGACATGGAGTGAGTCTGGATTTGACAATGTTTCTTTGTTATTTATGACTTTGCTCTAGTATATGAAAAGTCTGCTCCTGGTCTGACATGCAGATACCTTTGGGTCCCTCAGGCCTGGTATTTAGCCAAGGTGCTTTGTGACAACGGGGAAAAGAGCAATACAAATAAAATTGAATCAAAACGTGCTAAAACGCTCCATTTTGCTGTAGTGAAGTGAACCAGTGGTGGTTAAAACAGGTCACGGGTCTTCCAGTAGCTCCACGGCCAAACTTCTGTGGTCTCAAACCGGTTCAGACTGGTTAAATCCATTGTCCCCAGGGTGGCACGCTGACAGAGTACGATGGGAAGCTCAGACTGCTGGAGATCGCCCAGGTGCCCAAGGCGCACGTGGACGAATTCAAATCCGTCACCAAGTTTAAGATCTTCAACACCAACAACCTGTGGATTTCTCTGCCTGCCATCAAGAGACTACATGAGCAGAACGCCATGGACATGGAGATCATCGTCAACCCAAAGGTACAGAGACGGACCAGGAACAGGGAGAGAGAGAGAGAGAGAGAGCGAGAGAGGGCAGCCCAAAATTCTAAGGTTTAATTAACGTGAGGTGAAGTAAGATTTCATTAATGAGAAGAGAAATGTGAAAAGACAAAGGTGAATGAGTGGAGAAACTGATTTTAGTTCGAGTTTTAATGGGAGTAATAAGATTACTACGAAAGGCGCGGTATTTCTGTGGCGCATTTGAAACCTTGATTCAGTGTTATATCGACGTGACATTGTTTGCATGACTGTTTGTAATATATTTATCATTCGGATTCATTTTTTTGTAAACTATCTTCATGATTTTCATTTTTTTTTTTCAAGGGAAAAGCGATAACTGGTTTTCGTCTCTCCTTTTTCCGCTCCAGACTCTTGACGGAGGCTTGAACGTGCTTCAGCTGGAGACAGCTGTAGGTGCCGCCATTAAAAGTTTCGACAACGCTCTCGGAATCAATGTCCCCCGTAGCCGCTTCCTGCCCGTTAAGACGACCTCTGACCTCCTGCTGGTCATGTCCAACCTCTACCGACTGGAAGCTGGGTCACTTACCATGAGTGAGAAGAGAGAGTTTCCCACAACTCCCCATGTCAAACTGGGCAGCTCCTTCACCAAGGTACCAAGACTTTACCGTTTTCTCAGGCTCTTGAGTTCTAAACAGTTCTAAAAAGTAGAATTTTGGAATTTAGAATTTCCATGTCATTTGGAACTATAACGAGTTATATGTAACTAAGATTTACCCAAAACGGATTTAAATCATGTTTTTTGGGGGGTTTTTTCTTTTTTTTTCTTTTTTTTTTCTGGGACCTTAATAAATTCTACCACGATCATGTGCGGAAGACTGCTGGGACGGCC
This sequence comes from Chanos chanos, assembly GCF_902362185.1. Taxonomy (NCBI): domain Eukaryota; kingdom Metazoa; phylum Chordata; class Actinopteri; order Gonorynchiformes; family Chanidae; genus Chanos; species Chanos chanos. The sequence goes on along the minus strand of NC_044501.1, from coordinate 9,316,247 downwards.
CATTTACAAAGACATTCATGATATTTGCGTTTCATTAATCATTTCTGAATTCGGTTTAAATGACGGAGTATTCAAGTCCATCGAGTCTTGTGAGTCAGTCTGAAACAAAGAAGTCCCTCTTGCAATATCTCATACCCAGCTAGAGTCACAAAGTACATATTGCAACACAGCACGCGCATTTTAAAAATAGTGTGGAAAACAAATAGAAAGTAGATTACACATGACAGACATTTAAACAAAATGATATGGCAAAATTGTCCCATTTCATTATAAACTCTCGGTGTCACCACAAAAAAAAAATATATATATATATATATATAAAGTTATTATATTTCTATTACACATGTATTAAATGTTATACCAAGCCTTTGTAGCTTAGTGTATTACACCAAGAATTTGTCTCACTGTACTTTTGACAGGCTAAAGATTGGTAAAGGGTGTGTGTGTGTGTGTGTGTGTGTGCGCGCTGGGTGTGTATTGATCATCGCGTCTTGTGTGCATGCACAGGTTCACGATTACCTGCGTCGGTTTGAGAGCATCCCAGACATGTTGGAGCTGGATCACCTGACTGTGTCTGGGGACGTCACCTTCGGAAAACAAGTGACACTAAAGGTAGTGAAAGCTGTGGTGCATTTATAAATCTGTCAGCATCTCCTGATTTAATGTGAAGCCGTCTGTGGTCACAGTAGCCGGTGGTGTGGCTATATGTAGAAATATCACGCCCATGAGGTCATTTTACACACACACACACACACACATATACACATACAGTATACACATTCAGATTAGTAATGAAAGAACAGTGAATCTGCAGTACTAATTCTCTCTCTCTCACTCTCTCTTTCTCTCTCTCTCTCTAACTCTCTCTTACTCTTTCTGTCTGTCTGTCTGTCTGTCTGGTCCATGTTGCAGGGAACTGTAATCATCATTGCCAACCACGGAGACCGGATCGACATTCCGGCCGGAGCGGTGCTGGAGAACAAGATCGTCTCAGGAAACCTGCGTATCCTCGACCACTGAGGCCTTCACCACAACACACAGACAAACAAACAAACAAACAAACAAACATACATCCCACAGACTCGTCATCCTGCAGTCCTGCAACTCGCTTCCCGTTATCAACGCGTTACATTATGGACCTCTGTCCATTGAGCCTCTCTGTGTGAAGAATACCGCCCTACGGAACATCAAACTATGTCTTCGCATTGCATCTCCATCTGGATCTGACACTGCTATGCCGTTGAGTGGCCTTTAAGTTGTACACTGTCCAGATGGTTCTGCCTGTTCTGTAACTGTCACTGTGATGCAGACGCTATAGGGGTGATGTGTTGAAGACAGTTTGAAATTTGTCAGCTCTGTTACACGAGTGCTCTGTGGCTCTCTCTCTCTGGGACTGTTACGCTTGCATAGCAGAAACACCAGTAAAAAGTGCAATCCGATTTTAAACTGTGTGTGTTTTTTGTTGCCGAAACTCCAACTGTTCAAAGGCAATGAGGTAGAAAGATGAATGTTGAGTTTAAGTTAACAGTTAAAATACAGTGGAACTTGAAATAGGCCAAAATCTCTGCGATGTGTCCAGTGTTTTAAAACCATAAGGTAAACTGATTATTTTACACAAGATTGATTATGACACAAAGAACAGTTTTAAAACATAATAGTACTGAAATCTTCTGCCACCAACCAAACCAGTTACTACATGATACACCTTTACCCATATCCTCAAATCGTTCGGTTTAGAGCTGTCTAAACCACAGAGCCCATCGCACGTACTCTCTCACATTCCAGACTTCACCTTCTGGATCTGTTTTAGAGATTTGAAAAGAGTGAATTTAAGAATGACGTTTCTCCCAGGGGTTAGTCTTCGGCTGGCTTACAAAAATCAGAGCTCATTAAAAATATATAAATATAGAGAGAAATCGCTAAAGCGATAAGGTTCAGAGTTTCCTCAGTTAGAGCTTTGTCTTGCATGAAAGAAATACAGTGAACATATGGAACCGTGCGAGTTTAGGTAAAACCAGTCAATCACGAATCGACGTAACCGGATTTTCCGTAGGATGCCGTTCATTCCCACATCGTAGATCGTAGCTTTGCGTCATGCCATAAATAAGACTACAATCTCACCAATTAACTCAAGTTTAATGGTGTATGGTCGGATACCGTGTTTTAACCCAGCTGAACTCTTCAGCAGTCCAAGGAGGAGAGCGGTCTCGGATCTTTTTAACTTATATGTGATTATGTACTCTTAGACTCTCCCTTTGGCATGAAATGTACTCCTGACCAGCAAAGCCTTACTATATGATGCCATCAGTATTGCCTCTCCGGTAGTTTTAATGCAGTTTGCTGAATTATAGTAACAGAAAAAAAGACTCGAAATATATTCCTTGAAATTTATCGAGTTGTTGCGTATCTACTGCCATCTACTGGCTACCTATGGAAAAACACATTCAAAGCCCTCAACTCTTGAGTTCGAAACTATAGTTAGTATCCCATAATTTATATATAAATTAAATCGACATTTAATCCCCAAACATATTATCGCACTTTAACTTCAACTGAGGAACATAGGGTTTTGAGTCACTGTATCAGATGTACACCTAAAAACCGACATGAGGCAGGAGGTTTAGACCTCTAGACCTGAGGTCTAATACCTCGGTATTCATAGAGAAACTTTGGACGACACTAAAATGAAGTTTAAAAATGAAATTAAAAAGAAAAGCAGGCGCAAATAGCAAAATGAACTGAGTTCCGAGCAGACTGCCAAAGTTACAAAAAACAGTTAAAGTAGATAAACCACTCATGGAAGAGACATTTTTAGAGTATCTCGTCATAACTGATCTAAATGAAACGTTGAAACGATCTGTACAAATGCAGCATAAACACAGCAAACCAATAACATTGAGCAAATAATTGTTTGATTTTATTTATTTATTTGTTTTCAAAAGAGCCATCCAGACACAGCAAGCTCTAATAGAGAAAAACAGCATATTGTTTACTGCCTCATGTTTGGTACTAAGTGTATTTTAAAAGCCCTGAATTTTTCTCGTAAATTTTAATGAGTTGGGTCTGTCGGCGGTTCACTTTAAAGCAATCTCTGGTGATACTGGACCCTCACCCCCCAACCCCCAACCCAATAGTTAGAGCAAAGGATTATTAATTACAGGGTCAAAATCAGAACTGACCACTTTAAGCACACCGATATGACATCTCTCGGTTTCTTTGGCACCGTTTTCCAATGCGACAGCAACACAATCGTTTTGGACCAGTCGCAGTTTGTGTGCTACATCTATGAGAATATCTCCGGAATCCTGTAAACATATATGCACTCTGAACACTAGGTTTATTACGCATTCAATTTAATTAGTGTAGGAGCCAACAAGAGTCTGAGTTCGACGAGACGTGAGGGTCAGTTGCAGCGAAAAAAAATGCAGAAACCGATCTGGTACTTATTTCTCCTGTTTTTCCGAATGAAAGATTGAGCCAAAGAGAGGGACAGACACACATGCTTTGTTCCTCCACTCCGGGCCAAATCTGAACACTCGGTTTGCTTATTAAGAAAGAAAAACGACTTTATACAGCTGGAAAAATCCACAAAACATTAACTGCTTGACTTATTACGTGATCTCTGTGGGCCATTTTGAGCCAGCAGTTGAGGAATGAGATCATTTACTCCAGGGTTCAGTTAAAGGGAGAATAAGAATCTGTACAGAAAGCCGGATTAATCATACACCAGAGAGTAATTTCACTTATGCAATTTCATTGCTATGTTTATACTGGAAAATAACTCCACTTTTTTCCTGCACCGTCCTTACATTGTCCAGATGTGTGAGAAAAAAAAAACCTGTTCCTACCACCTGGATTTAATCAAAAGATCAAAAGAGTATCAGTTTGATTATTTTCAAATAACATCCATGTAATAATGAACGGAAGACGGACAAAACGTATTCCGCGGGAGAAATCTTCCTCCCAAAATTTCCGGTCCAGCCTTATTCTCTTTCACTCTGCCAGAGACAAGTGCAAGTTCTGCCTTGTGAACAGTTTGTTTATTTCAAGTCTCTTCTTTCCTTTCCTTTTTGTTTTTGTTTTAGACCCACTGGGTGTTGGAAGGGTCCTAGTTCACAGTTCCATGGTCTTGTGTGTGTGTGTGTGTGTGTGTGTGTGTGTGTGAGTGAGTGAGTGTGTGTGTGTGTATATGATCCAGTGTGTCATACAGTAGTGTCCCCATACTCTCTGTTCCAGCGAATGTACTGGTCCAGTGTTTGAGGACTCACACTCCTCTTAATCCTCTTCAGAGACTCCACAAAATCAGAGAACCGAATATTCCTCATCTACACACACACACACACACACACAGACACAAACAGACAGAGAGAGAGAGAGAGCATTAATATATTGATGTGATAGGTTGGACTTTATGTAAATATATATTATGAATCCTCAAAACCTCAGAGAGGGACTAACTAACAACAAACTATATGAAAGAACGTACTTGAAGGTACTTCATTTAACCTGTTCTTGGCAGCTTTATCTACAGCTGACAACTAATAACATATTCCAACTGCTAAACAAAGAAAAAAAAAATTTGCCAATTCATGAAACTATCCTAAAGTATGAAAGAAAATCGGACCTCGTTGGCAGCCATGTTTCTGACTTGCTCAGGACGCAGCTCTGTGAAAGGCATAGATAAAGCTGAATTATGCAAACTGTATGATGAAATATGCCTGAAATATGTCTCTGTGTCACATCTTTAACTGACAACCAACATACTGGACGTTAGAAGGTTTGATAAAATCTACAAATCAACATTCATCTAAGCAGCATTTTTTTCCACTTTCAACTGACCTCGTATGGGGCCGAGGGCTGCGTCTTTAGCCAATGAAGTCAGATCACTGCCAGAGTATCCCTCTGTCATTCTGGAAATGCAAAATATCGGAAATGATTTAAATGTTATGTTCGGTCGAGTTATGTCATCAAAAACTCACTTTTTTCCCGTTAGGTTCCACACCACCTCTCACTATTTTATGTATGCTATTTAAAACCGTTATTCAAACGCGACATCGACACCACATCGACACGCATTTGGGGGGGATTTTTGAGAGCATACCTGGCAAGCTGGGCCAGTTCTTTCTGACTCAGAGGGCTGCCATGTTTAGCCAGAAGGTTCTTCAGCAGCTTCAGGCGGGTCTGACATTAGACAACCCCGAAACAAAAATTATACATGCACAAACAAACGACCCCAGAACAAATGTTACATTTACGATAAATAAACAACCCCGGAACAAACGTTACATGTACAGAAACTTTCTTTTAAACATCATACTGAGATTAAATGAAGTTACCTACGGGGGAAAATGCGTGATTGTGAGATCAGAGTACACACGTATGATACTAATGATACTAAACAGAAATTATTATACACAGTGAAGTGACTGTATAATAATTAATTTTAATAATTAATATCAGTCAGACAAACCTCTTCAGTGGGTAAAGCCACATATATTCTTTTAGCAAATCGCCTGAGGATTAAACAGAGAGCACGATTAGAGATCCTTACATCACGGCGAAAAGACATAAAATATATACTTTTGTTGAAGACTGTTCTTTAAGAGAAAAGGGGTGGGGGGAGGGTTATTCATGCCAGAGTGAGGTTAGAGTTTAAAAAGGTCAGAGGTTAAGTGTGACAGGTTGTACCTGAGTACAGCCTCATCAAGTTCCTGAGGTCTGTTAGTGGCTCCCATCACCAACACTCTCTCATCACCTCCTGACTGCACCTACACACACACACACACACACACACATCCATGACCATTGTTGTTTCTTAAAATTAATGTGTGTATGTGAAATTACATACAAACACACACACATTCATGACCATGGTTGTTTCTAAAAATTAACGCAAGTACGTGCAGCTCCATATACACACACACACACACACACACACACACAGGGTGTAATGGGTTTTTACCCCATCAAATTCAATGAGGAACTCTGTCTTCAGTCTTCTACTGGCATCATGTTCTCCCTCTCTCCTTTCACACAGCAGACTGTCAACTTCATCTGAGCACATGAGCAAACATGACCTTCAGACATGACCTCAGACAAACAACAGCTACTTAATAATTCCCTGTACGTGTGTAATTTCTCTTGTCAGTTAACTTTTTTTTGGTCCATATACAGTATTATATCGTGTAGTGGTCTGTGAGGGTGTTGAAGGGGTTTCTCACCAATGAAGATGATGGAAGGTTGAAGCTCCCTGGCCACAGCAAATAGGGCTCTCACCAGCTTCTCTCCTTCACCAACCTACAGGACGATTCACGCACCCACACACACACGCACACAGACGCAGACGCACACGCAGACGCACACAGACACATACATACATACACACACACACAGAGAGAGAGAGAGAGAGAGAGAGAGAGAGAGAGAGAGAGAGAGAGAGAGAGAGAGAGAGAGAGAGAGAGAGAGATAGAGAGAGAGAGAGGACAACCAGTTTAGCCTTGCAACTCTCCTGACACCAGTGAAAACAGAAGCAGTGGAACCTTTGAGTTCACTCACATATTTGGAAGTCAGACTGGCAGCACTGATGTTGAAGAATGTTGCATTAGACTCTATGGCAACCGCTTTGGCCTGTAAATAATTAATATGTAAATATTGTAAATAATTAATATGTAAACATTGATCAAAAGAAAATATTTCATAAGAGAGATATTTCCCTCAAAACAATCTCAAATTCATTCTCAGACAGCTAATACTGTAATTTTTTTCAAGTTGATGAAAACAAACATATGCAAAGAACTCTTTCGATGGTCCCGGAAACTGGATACTGTGTACTGTTTTGTGGTTCCATTCTTACCAGCATAGTTTTCCCATTGCCAGGGGGACCAAAGAGAAGAAGACCTCTTGCTGGAGCCCTGAGACCTGTAAACAACTGATCAGACAAACAAGTAAACAATTCGAAACGACACATGAAAGTTCCCTTAAGGACATGACTAAGCAGTTCCCTGCTTAAACACACACACACACACACACACACACACACACACGCACACACAGAGTTTGTAGGCTCACCTCTGGTCGTAATGCAGGCAGTATGACGATCTCTTGCAGAGCCTGCTTCGCTAACTCCTGCCCAGCAATATCATCAAAGTGCACCATAGAGCCACTGCAACAGACACATTTACACGCTTTCAGGGCTGTAAAGCAAAACTGTGTGCAGTTAGACTGGAATGTCTCACTCTCGCTCTCTTAAAACACAGAAACATAAGAGCAAAAACATGTCACACCACTAGCTAAAAATTCACTGAAGTTTATATCAACTGCAGGGTATAAAAGTAACGAATGAAGATACAGAGCTTGTGCCAAATGGCGTAACATTCCCTATCAAGGGTACTACTTATACCATTGCTATACTGAAGACTAGCACATAAATGGCAACGGAGTGAATTGGAACACAGCCCCAAGTTCTAATCTCCTACCTGTCCACAATCTCATTCAGAATGAGGTTCGCCAGCTTGCTGTCCACGTTCTTAAAGTTTTTCATATCCCTCTTCTTTTGTGGAGTGGATGCTGGCGACGCTGTTTTACCGTTTGTTCTGTTACCGACTCTACCCGCTGAACCCTGAGATGGAGAAGAAAGGGGGGGGGGGGCATAAGAAAAAAACAGTAGTTTGGGTTTGATGTTCTGTGACATCCTTGTGGAAGCTAACGCTGGCCACGCAAATTTGCTAAAACCTAAAAAAATCGAATGTGTGTTTTTATGAATATTCTAGAAGGATCGGTAAAGATTTGTTTCCACTGCAGCTCGTCTTTTTCTCTGGTTTTTGGTCGGTAATATTTTGCGGATTGGGCAAAATCACTGTCCATCACATGTGCACTTTGGCTTGCATTTTGACCAAAACAAAAAAAAAAAACTATAAAGAACGGTAAAAACTGAACATTTAACAAAACTCAAAACTAACAGAAGTATTATTCATAAGAAACAGCCTGACCTTACTGGTGTTGTGAAACTGGGAACCTGGTCGCCCTGAGCTGGGAGCAGACGGCCCACAGTAGCTGGGTGACCGCTGGGCTCCACTGGAAGGGTTTTTGGGTGGGTTCTTTGGTCGAGGAAAGGAGTGACTGGGCTGGGTGAGAGAATCCCTCTTTTTGGGAACGGCGCCGCTGACTTAAAATAGCAAGAGAAACACACACACACACACATACAGATTACCGCATTACCCCCCCCCACCAACACAAAACAACTTCGACCCCAAGCACGGACAACCTGGACCATGTGTACCGTGGGCACAGTACTAATATCACAGATTTCTGAGGCCGAGGGGGAGAGAGAGAGTGTGTGTATCTGTTCCTGTGTGTGTTGGATGTTCATGTCACCCAAGAGATTTCTGGCCCTATTCAATGTACTCTTTGAAGGATTTTTGCTAATAGTTAGCAGTACGATCCGAGATACCCCCCAAAAAGCACCCAATCCCACGCCTCAGCTATCTCTGAGGAGTGGGCAGAGAAAGCACGCACCTGAGCGGATGTTCCCGTTAGCGAAGCCCTGGTTAGCGCTGTTTGTATACACGCCTGTTTGTGAGGACCCTGAACACAGCTTGGCTAAACGATTACACAACGACACAACACAGAACACAGGAGGGGGAAAAAAGGAATCAAGTTTGAAAGGAAAAAAAGGGAAAGCGAAAGGAGAAAATACCCAATAAAATGAAACAGAAAAGGTTACAGGAGAGACTAAAATAATCTTGAAACCACACAGGACGTGTAACACACAAGTCATGTGCATCAGGCTACGAGAAATATGGTTTGCAGTTAGAGTCTTGTGAGTGCTGAATGTTCTAGAAAAAACCTGAACTGAAATCGCTTTCAGTGTGAAATCAGTTTCCATCCCCAAAACACCAAACATCAAACACCAAACCCCAGGCACCATGACCGTGTGGAATCAAACCCTGGTGGCTAAAGACGCTGACAGTTAGCTGTGACCTGACCAGTGCCCCCACAGATAACTCAGCCAAGACTGGGTGGATTTTCACATAAGCTTGATGCATTCATACATCAGTATGATAAATGGCCTAGCCCCTACATAGAGCACACTGTCAATTTTCATAGTCCTAACCCAGTCAGTTTTCATAGTTCATAACCTAACAATCCAATGTACTGGTACTGATACTGCTACGTGATAACTGCAGTCTGATTTTGTTGTCCGACACTGAACTCCCAAGATTCCTTAAACTCTCGTATGAACTTCCTAACAACATCAAAATTTGGGATACATCAATACTAAATGTTCTTCTTTAAAACTAACTCTAACCTTAGTCTGTAGTAAATTCATTAAAGATTGGTTTCTCAGACAACAATGAAACCTAACCATGAGTTAAATTTAATTCTGAAAGTAGACTTTCCATTTAAAATGGAATATAGCCCTTTTCGAAGTTAGTCAGAGACACAACGCAGAGAGAGGTCACCATGGCAACGTAAAGCCAGACTTTACAGATGCTGACCAATCACACAAGGTGTACATACTTCATCTACTCACCCAATAGCTGGAGGCGGTCCTGGGCCATGGTCAAGTTGTTGGCCATCTTCGTTTGAAGCCTTCTGGCTCTTTCTGCCTTCTCTCCTAATAAATACCAGTGAAGACATCAAGATAACAGTGTGTCCAAGATGTTGATATTACACTGTGTACACTGTGTAAACTTTGTTTGACATGTTGTGTCAGGGCTGTTTCTAAAAGGAGATAGTTACTCTGAGTTGGACAGAACATTTTTACAGCTCTTGGAAGCCACTTTGTTGAGTTTACACTGATCTGTCTCTAAATGATGGGAAAAGGACAAAATTATTGAAAAAAAACTTTTTTTTAAAAAAAAAAAAAAAAAAGCTAAAAAAACCCTTTTTCCTCAGTGAGTGCACTGACCTCTGTTCTCTTTAAGACTAAGGGATCTCGTAGATCTCTCACAGGGGAACAGAGGGAAAAACCTTTTCACTGTTCGGTTTTGTGCCTGCGGTGCGGCTACGCTAAACCTACCTACAGGGGCGATCAATGGTAACTCACCAGTTCCCACAACCTCAATAGCAATACCCTTTTCAAGTTCGGCGATGCCTTTTTTGTACCACTGGACTGCATCTTCCTTTTGGCCTGTTCAACACAGAAGAGAGGCACGCTGTCAAGGTAGTCCTTACAACAGAGAGACAGCTATAAGGCCTACTTTCCTTTTTTTGTCTGTGCCTGTGGTTTGAAGTTGTGCAAGAGTTGATGACCGGCAGAGGAGAGATTAATAACATCGAGCGTCATTTTCAAATTGAATTGCAATCATATATATATTTTTTTTGTTTGTTTGTTTGTTTCTGTCGAATAATTCAAATACAACCGAAATCCTCAACTGTATTAAGGCAAGCGTTCACCCATGATCATTCAACAAAAAGTGAAACTCCTTGAGTACTTTTGAGTTTAATATTACTGATTTCTAGAAAAACTGTAAAATTACTGTGGTATATAAACAAACTTTATCAATAAATCTCCTACAAAGTTTGACCAGCTGAGTTTATTTTTCATACTCCTGGGTCAAGGCTTGATGGTTTTGAAACACGTGTTCAGAGGAATTGATAAAGTTCATATGTCCAGGGGCCTACAGCTCAGTTGGTGGAAAGCTGGTGAACAAAGGTCTTCGTTCAGTGCTGTTACAAGCATTTCTCTCACTGCCAAAACAATGAGACTACACAGAGACACCGTGCATCCGATATGACAGCTGCTGGTCTACAAATAGCACATATGTCTTCTTCTGCTCAAATGACATGATACTGCTAAATGTCAGCAGTAGGATTTCTGCTCCGTGGAGAGAACATGCTAGAATATAGTTCGATAATTTTGTCTGGCGCTTTTCAGAGACGCAACATACTCTGATTTCAGATGTTACGCACGCACATCGACAACCTAATTAAACTGTTCTGTATAAATAGGTCATTAGCAGCTGTAAAGTAATGACTTGGTGCGTGTGTGTGTGTGTGTGTGTGTGTGTGTGTGTATGCATGCCTCAAAAACAAGTCAGTGTACTTCAAAAGAGAACGGATAATGCGCACACATTAGAAAACATTCTTTTAACAATCAGACTGTAAAAACATGGACATAAAAACACATATCAACTTGAAAGAAATTCTGTCAAGGCTTTTAAGACAAGGGCAGAGACAGTAACAGGAACTGGGTTTAAAAACAAAGAATGATATTGTCGTTGATAAAGCACAACCATTTTTAAAGATAAAAAAAGTAATGAGATTAATGCACTGCTTGTATGATGGGAACATATTTTTCGGTTAGACCTCTCCAGACAAGTACAAAAATATTTCTGACATTATGAACGCGACAGTGTATAGGACCATCAAGTTGGTCCATTTTACAGTAAAGCCTTTCATCAACTGAATGCACGCAATGCAAACAGGATGATGTAATGTTCTGTAATAAACCATTAGGAGTGTCTCATGCAGTAGCTCAATACGTGTAACGGTGATGCCGAGGACTTTGGAGAGGGGCAAATATTTTCCACTCCACTGCCGAGCAGAACAATTCCTGTCAGAATGCATCAGTCTCATGTTGCCTCTATTGATCCGTTGGGGATCACGAGGCTCTGGGCCCCCAATCTGAGCCAGCTAGCACTGTTCATTTCATGGTAATCTTTATTTCAATGGCATTTTATTGAGAAAGCAGAGAGCACAAAACCTAAATGTTTTTAATTTCAGGTAGTTCATGACTGATGTATGATATTTTCCACTTACTTGATGGTCACCATGTACAGATGCATGTATAATACAGCATAAAAAAATGTGAAAAACAACTCGCCCAACGTGGGGCTCGAACCCACGACCCTGAGATTAAGAGTCTCATGCTCTACCGACTGAGCTAGCCGGGCTGATACCAAAGATGTACGTCATACGCACTTTCAAGAACACGCCCCCAATTCTATCAGTAGAAGAGAGTATGCTTTTCAAAAATTACCTGCTACACATTTTAAAATGTGAAGGCAGGTTTAGTACCGGTCATATAATTAACAACTCCGAGTGCATATCATTAACTCCAGCATGTCCTAAATATCTTCAACACCAGTGTGTCCTAAATGTGTTTAAGACAGGCATATACTAAATGTCTGGTGTCAAAAATGTATGCTGTGATAACAAGGAAAAGTCTGAGCCTTCGGTTGTTCCCCAGCAACCTAACTCGTATTATTAGATCAGCACATGGAGTGTTATAATATACCTTTGTCGTCCTCGTCGATGCGGAGAGCCACTGAAATGTATTCAAAAGCTTGTTTGTGATGATTCCGGATCTGCTCGCCCGTGTCATCGTATTCCTTGCTGCCATGTTCCTTGGGTCTGGCTGCCATAGTGCGGCAGATTCGTTTGCAGACCCACGCAAGAACAGTACTCAGATGCAAAACCAGGACTCGAAACACAGAAAACAAAGCCAGCAGTGGGTATGAAAAGTAATATTTCTCTTCCTTATCAACTGTCACCTGATCGCAGATGTCTAACGTTAGTTCGGATGAAGGCCCAATTCGAGCAATGCCTCTTTTCTTTTTGACTCTTATTCCAGCGATAGAATTCATTCACCTGACTCAGTGTCTCCTCCATAACATAATTAGAGGAAGAGTAATCTTTAGATTTGCAGCTCGACAGCATCCAATTCCAAACTTGCCCTACTGTCCTATTTACCTCAAAGAATCAGTCAGTAGATGGGTGTTTTCAAAGATGAAAGCGGAAGTTCACGATAGCGAATACAAGCTGACGTAGCTACGCCCCAAATTAACGTGTAAAAGTACGACAGCGCATTTTCTGTATCTAACGTAGCGTAGCGTAAGCAGAATTTGCGTAGAAACTAACAACAAACATGGCAGACGGTAGGAATTGTTCCCTTGTCTTTGTATAACATTCACGCAACATTTCATGGAGACTAATAATTAAATATTTAGAGTTTGCACCTATTCTCTTCTATCATTATGTAGTTCATATGTATGCAAGATCTGCGTAGAGTGTAGCATTTTCTGCTGTTGTCAACGGCTACTTCCACCATGACTAGCAATCTAGCTAGCAGGCTATGTTAGTTAGCCCATTGAATCCCGCCATTCACTCTTTGCTAGTTGGCGTTAGCTAATTTTTGGCCGACCGGCAGAACAGATTACAGCTAAAGTAGCGGCAGCTAACAAAGAGCAATGTAATGGCCTAGCCAGTTTTGAAATCTGTTTGTTCAGTATCTAACGTTTCGAAGAAAAGGGCGAATCAGTGCAGAATTCGTCGATAGCGAGTGTGAAATCCTCACTTTTAGCTTCAGTGTAGGGAGAAGTATCAATAGCCCTTTCTGCAGTCACTAGCCGGCCAGTCATTTATACAGTTATTGAAATGCCATTAGTGAAAGGTTTAAAACTATATTTCTTGATAATAATAATTAGCGTGTTCGGTCGGCTGACGCGCCGTGGTGAACCTAACTCTCGTTATTCTAGAAACTAGGCTATATATGAATTAAACTGCATCAGTTAGTGTCGTCTAATCTCTACATTTTAATTATTATTATTATTCTTATTTTTATTATTATTATTATTATTTATTGGTTGGTTTGTTTTCCCTCAGATCACACGGACGCAGATCAGAGCATGGAGGGGCACACACCTGTAAGTGGACGGAAACCTTTTATATACGTCGACCAGAGGATTTCTTAGTGGCTTGATGTTATTTGTCTTGCTTATGTTCTCCTCTTTCTTTTAAGGCTGCGGAGAACCCCCACGCAGAATATGGCCTCACAGAAAATATACAGGTATCTGGCAGACTGCAGGCATGAAAACACATAAGTACAACTCGACACTTTTGGGGGGGGTCACACTGATACACCATCACAGTGACATGGAGAGAAAGAGATTTGAATTGATTTTGTCACAGTATTGCACCGGACACGTTGTGCCTGTATTTCAGAGGATAGTGGAAAATGAGAAAGCCAGCGCAGAAAAAGTCACCAAACAGAAGATGGACTTGCAGACTCTACAGACTCTACCGACACGAGCGTACTTGGATCAGACGGTCGTGCCAATACTTCTCCAAGGGTTATCCGTGCTCGCGAAGGAAAGGTGTGTGCTCCTGATTTAGAGGCGTGACAAAAAAAAAACGTATGAAATGTGCAGTAACTAAACAACACTTAATGAATATACTCAAATAATGTAAGTCGTTTACTCAACTCATTTTGGGGGATTTTTTTTTCAGACATGTTATATATGTCAAAAGTTCACAGAATATAACCATGTGTTTCTATTTTTCTTTTGGGTTTTTTTTCCAGACCACCAAATCCAATCGAGTTTTTAGCGACGTTCCTTCTGAAAAATAAGTCACAGTTTGAGGACCGAAATTAAGCGCCTGACCGAAGAAGTGGAGCTCATTGGCTGTTGATTATTTTTTTGTGTGTGTGTATGTGCATGTGTGTGTGTGTGTGTGTTTGTTTTGTTTCTTTCCTCAGATTTAGCCAAACAGATGCCACTCTTATGAAATTCTCTACTGTAGTTTTATAAGCTCAAATAAAAGCATGGCAACAGAGTGTCTCTCGGTTTGGTGGAGAAGTGTCCTGTTTCTTGTTCAATGTGGAAACGTGTTTTGTCACCTTTAGCGGAATTCTGATGAACAAAAAAAAAAAATGACCATCCTGTAATATGCTAGTGTTACTTTATTGCACATAAGAAAAACAACAAGAATAACAAAAAAAAACCCCTATAAAACTGTAAAGCACAGTGATGACCTGGTGAGCAGGTTTCATTTCCTGTGCGGCAGCTACAGAACGACCCAAACGTAAATACAGTTATGTGTCAAATCAGACAGAATCCAGGAAAGTGGTTGTAGCACCGTCTTAGATTTTGTTCAGAGTTTGTCTATGTAACGTCTGGGTCCAAAAACTAAGGCCTGTAAAATATTTTTGTTCATGTCCAATGTTTTTATTCTTTTTTTTTTTTTTTTTTTGGCCCTTGATATTTTTTTATTTTTAGTCTCAAAAAGCCCCTTATCTGGGAAGCCATGTTTGGGCATTAATGTCTTGTAAAGGATTATTCCTGGAGCCTCACCAGATTTTGTAGGATGGAAGACAAACATGTTCTCCGAATGGCTATAACTAAAAGTTTGTACTGCATGCCTACTGATTTTCTATAAGGCCTTAGATTAGCAAAATTCCTAAACAAGAGTGATAGCGAGGGTATTATAAACCCATTTTTTGCACCCATACAGTATCAATCATGATTTTTTTTTTTTCTTCATATACAACCTTTTATTCATTTTTGTGCCGATATTTCGGGTCTCTGCCACTATTGGACATTAAGTTAATAGAAGAACACGGTGTGGTAGCATTTTATGGTCATTTTCATAGGACCAAAATGGTAGGTGAGGTAGCTGGTAGGAACATTAAAATGTATGTGGAAATAGCTTAGTGTATAGTCATTTAGTGTACAAAGTGCTAATGTCTTTCCATAATCCCTTCACAAATACACGTAGTTAAAAATAATTGTTTTACCTTTAGGAATATATAACCAAATATGGCATCATACTTCAGGCAATAAAATTTTGGGGACAAGAATGAACAACACAGGAAAACATGTTCTGATTCTAAAGTGCTTGTAGGGGCATATACTAATGATTTCACCGTGTGGACACGTTTCAACATGCATATCAGTACTAACTGAAAGTTCCATACTCTAACATGCACGGTGTAAAATTACACGTATAAACACGTCCAACCTTTTACACATTTAGATACTCCCACTGGGGCTTGAGAGGGTCATTTAGGATACCACTTACCCCTCCTTATACCAGAGGTTTCATCAAAATATTTCACTTGTTTTCAATATCCAGGACCTTACCCGAGACACAGTTCCCATCTCAATGCCCTCTGTTCCGGTGAACATGCTGAAAATATATTTATCCTTTATTTCTTACAATTCCTATGACACAGGGATTCAATATTCATGGAGATACCAAGGCAAAAAAACATTTTACTGCCATGGGTAAAATATCTCTCAAATCTGTGTCTATTTTTGTATGAAGGAAAAACGGAAGGACATTGGCACTTAATGCACTTAATAACCATACATCAAACAATTTCCATGAACATTTTTGCATTCCTACCAGCGAGCCCAGATACCATTTTGGTCCTATGAAAATGACCAAAATATGCTGCCACGCCTTGTTTTAGTCATGGTATCTTCATGTCCATTGGTGGTAGAGACCTCAAATACTGGCAGAAGAATTAATAAAAGATTGTATTTGCGGAAAAAATAATGATTGATATCATATTGGGGCAAAAATGTGGGTTTGTAGTACCCTCAATATCAGTCTCGTTCAGGAAGTTTGCACTTTTTAAAAAAAATCTAGGGCCTTATAAAAATAAAATGGCATGCAGTACAGGCTTTTAATGGTTTTGGCATACAGAAAAACATGTTTGTCTTCCATCCTACAATGTTTGCTGAGGCTAGAAACAATACTCGTCAAGACATTAATGCCCAAACACGGCTTGCCCAGATAAAGCGTTTTTGAGGCCATAAAAATGAAATGGTATCAAAAAAAAAATATGAAAACATAGGATTTGAACAGAATATTTTACAGGCCTTGGTCTTGGGACCCAAACGTGATATAGACAAGGTTTGAAAAAATCTCAAGACGGTGCTGCAACAACCTTATCTGATCTGACACCAAACGACCCATATAGAAACCAATCAATTATACTTATAAATCAGTTACGTTTTTAGCACATAAAAAAGCAAAACCGTAAAGTGCAATAACAGAGACGACCCGGCGAGCGGGTTTCATTTACGATGGAGCAGCTATATTTCTCAATAAATCAGTTGAAATATTCCATCACAATTACATCATCATCTATAAAATATATAGGTATATAAATATGTAGAATTCCTCTTCAGTAAAAAGTTTCATCACACTCACTCTCAGGGTATGCGAAAGCATTTCATTCAACAGCGGGTCGGCGCTCCGCTTTGACGGGATCACGTTCGTCGTTTTTTTTTTGGGTTCTTGTAGATCGTTGTGTTTTCTCAGTAGGACTGTGCACTTTGGGCTCATTTTCTTTTTTTTTTTTTACGACCAGCATTCTTTCATGAAATGAATCAAAAGGAGCAGAAATGATATGAAAAATACAGGAGAGGTGATTTGGCTCAGGGTAATCGGGCTTTTTTCAAAAGGGAACCGAGGAGCGCGGCACCTCTCCCGTTACATAAAAATTCTCTAACTCCTCCGTGGATGAGGAAAAGAAAAAAAACCAAAACAAAACAAAAGTCTGCGGTCTGGGTGAGATTTCAAACTGACTTTAAAAGATGCAAAGGACTCTTATGTAGACAGTGGCATAAGTTACTGATTTGTTTTTTTTATCATAGTATAACATTACAAACAGTAAAATGGAACAGGCTATTATTTCAGAGGACAGTTTACATACTTTTTCACATACTTCACTTAAAAAGACAATCTTTTTTTTTTCCCCCCCAAGATCATGATTCTAAGATCTATTGAAATTAGTATACACTTTGATTCTTCATACTGTCCACAGCGAAAACCATGGACTTGGAATTTCTGGGCTTCATAAAACTGACTTAAGTTTTTTTGTTTGTTTGTTTTTGTTTTTTAATCATACAGCAGCATTGCAACTGACTTATTATTTTCAGTCACAGAATCTCCCTGTTTCATGTACTGTCAGTTTGCCTCCCAACATAGGTTATCACTGGTTAGTTCACTATCACAATGGCACAGTAAACTAACCAAGGCAGTAAACAAGAAAGGATATTAAGGAGCCAAAAGGACTGAGTGACTCCACAGATGGTAACCACGACAACCACTGACCAGGATTACCAAGGGGCCTCATTTGTTCCTGACCTGAAAATGTCTTTTTTTTTTTTTTGAAGATATGTTTGCTGTATAATGTGTGCTGTAACACTTATTCAGATGCTATATGTAAGGTCAGACAGGATAGGAACTCACTTACAGTTTGTGATTTTGACATTATCCGTACACTAGATTTTTTACAAACAAGGCCCCATGCTTTGAAAGGACAGAACAAACAGCAGCCATTAACAGAGAACCTTTTTTTTTTCCCCACTACATAAGCTGACACGGATACGTTGGGAACTAAATTGCTCTAATCCAAGCTGTCTCCTCGTATCGGCACGAACAGCCGGGAGGCTCCGCTGTGTAATAATTGAATGAGACAACTTCCCAAAATTTCCCAAGGCGGGAAACACTGCAAACCTTCCAGTGTTTGTCGCCTCACAGAATTTTTTTATTTTTTTATCCACTCCCGTATAAAATCCCATAACTTCCTTTATAAAGACGTTAATCTTTGGCCTTTCTGCATTATTCTGGCAGCGCACATGGGAACTGAGACCTCATTCAAATATTCCACTTTAAAATGCTGTAGTCAGACTACATGGTGTTGATGTGTTACTGTGGCAAACTGACAAAGAAAAAAAAAAACGTAAAAAGAAAAAAGAAAAAAAAAAAAGGCCTGTCCCCTCCTCTGTCTTGGACGGGGTGGCGGGGGGGGGGGGGGGGTGGGGGGGGGTGTCAGATATAGTACTGGTGGGGCCGCCAAGGTGTCCATTAAAAAGGACGCACCAGGTTGTCGGTGGAGAAATAAAAGACCAGTCCGAAGGTGATGGAGATAGGCAGAGCGGGCAGGGCTTTCTTAAAAATGGCCAAGAGCAGGAGGGTTAGGCACAGTCCCTACAGAGGAGAGAGAGAGAGAGAGAAAAAAAAAGAGTGGTGTTTAAGTCATTTCTCCACCTTTACATTCTATGACTTCTCGTATTTAAACTAGACACGCCCGGGAGAGACTGCGACTTTGCGAACAATAGAAACTTTATCAGTGTTCTGGTGTTTGCGCAACCACAACATCAAGTCTATTCACCTTTTTTTTCCTTTTCAGTTTCAGATGTTTGAAGGGCACGACGTGAAATCACGCTGCTGTTCAAACAGTTCTCGCACAATGACTTGAAATGAATCATTGCTGCATGTTTACGCCGTTATTGACTGTTTGTTTTGTTTGTTTGTTTGTTTGCGGGAGAAGTCATAAGCGCTAATGATCGTTACTTAAATGGTTTTACTCACAATGAGAATGGCCACAAACAAGCCAGGGTGGTATTCCAGTCGCCCTCCTGTGGCAGCAGCGGCTTTCCCCACCAGTACGCTGTAGAAAATGAAATCCCCCAGCCCTAATTTAAACTCCTCCTGTACAGGACGCAAGGAGAACAACGTTCAGAAACACGAGACAGACTGACACCTACGAAGAACACCTTAACAAAACGTGTATGAGCGGAGTTTACGAGGCCTTAGGCCGGGTCATTCTGCTAGAGAGAGTATGTCACGATGGAAACCATTCAGCCACTCACGGTCCTCCTCTGGCTCCTCCTCCCCTGAATTGCTTCTGCTTATTCACACGGAACGGGGCGCTCTCAGGCTCCGCCCCCTCGTTCTCTGAAGCCTCGCCCTCATCGTTTTGTGGCGCTTCCTCATCTGAGGCGCAAGCATTAGAAGGAAAGGCATCACTTTAAGAGCAAATTTTCACAATTTATCATATGTTACGTTCAAACGCCTGTGGTAAAAAAAAAAATAAATAAAAATGCTGCCCACATATGGAGAAATTTTAACAATGGAAAGGAAAAAACAAAAACAAAAACACACAAAACCCGTGTCTCGGTTGGCTGACTGCGGAGCTGTAGACGGACGGGCCATTCCTACCATCCAAACCATGGCAGCTGAAAGAGAGACCTCACACGTTTAATGTGGCATAGCGTGTGTTTTTTTGGGTTTTTTTCCCTCAGCCTACAGCATACCAAGGCCTTTGTACAGAAACAAACAATTCAGTAAATAACAGGCTGTAATTAAGTGCTTGCAGTTATGTCTCAAGGCAAACAGACACAAAGTAAAAGTATGATGTTTCTGGTCTGAAAGAGCTTACATGAGTATATGAGCGCAGGGAATATGGGTTCATTTCTCTCTTGTGCCGTCTCCACTAGCATTCTCAATGGGCCCTTGGGACACAAAACAGCTATCAAATCTGAAAGAGAATAAAAACAGACACAAAGGCATTAACAATAAAAGAAACAGGCAGATGAGAGGAACAGATTGTAACAGATAACAGATATTCACCACTCGACGCTGTAAACAGGAAGAGGTTGGAGGATGTGTGTTCTCTCACACGATCCTGAGAGTTCTCTGGGTCTCATATTAGACCTGTTTTTCAGAGCTCTTAACCCACGCGTCTCATATACTGTGTTCAGAGTTTCACCCTGAAGGAAAATTCGTGAATTTACGGAGCCGATGCTTCGGCAAATTTGTGAGCGACTCACAATCTAACTCATTAGACTTTGGAAAACGATCCACGTTGGGGTTTTACGAAAAGACAAGCGCCTTAAAACGCGTATTCCAACACAATATCGCAACACTACGACATACAAAGCCTAAAAACAACCGGCAGAAAAGTTCCACGGCGCCAGCGTCGGGATAGCACGTCCTCCTCTCACCGTATACGGAGATGGCTCCCAGTATGACCCAGGCAGACCACTCAGGCAAGTATTTGATGAAGATGAGGGCCATGAGAGCGCTGATGATGATGAGATAGGCCTGCTGGAGCTGAAGAGGACCTTTCCAGTGGATACACACCATTCCCACTGCCCCAAAGTTCCAGATGATCATCACTAGAGTTGGGTAGTCCATAGCCACATTGTACGTCCTAAACACCTCACTTGGGGAACAAATTGGAATCGGAGAACAACGTTTGGGAGTTAAACTGTGCGTCTAGGTTTGCTCTGATGTAAGAAGCTATCGAGAAAATGAAAGCGGAGGAAATAGAACGGAGTGAAATGGAGCAGTGTGGAACAGAGGAGAGCGGTGAAGGGTACAGTGGGACAGAACGGTGTGGTGTCGGGAGAAATAAAATAGTAGTGAGTAAA
>NC_044501.1:9262663-9290163 GCF_902362185.1 Chanos chanos | reverse complement strand
GATGATGGCGGATAAAAAGTTGATTAAGGTTGTCTACATCATTCTCACAAGTAAAACCTTCTCACGAAACACAAACAAACCACACTGAAGATTGAGAAACCACTGTTCAGATTGAGGAAAAAAAAAAAAAAAGAAAAGAAAAACTTACAGTTGCTGCCCGTTTTTCTCGGTGTAGAAGCTGACGGACTTGATGGTTGCCACGACGACCACCATGCAGAGGGTGACGGGCACAAACAGCATGATCACATGCTTGGCCCCATATTTTAGGGTCAGCTCCTCATCCTCAACGTCTGTGGGTGACGCTCTCTCCGCTTCCCCGCTGTGGTCGGCAGCGACCTGCCGTCGCTGTGAGGCCATCACAGATACGACGAGATGAAAAGAAGGACGGACAGGACAGTGATGTCATAAAGGGGGCAACAGAACTTTCAGTGAGAGCCAGAAACCTTCTCAACTGCCATATTTTAGAGGAAAAGATTGACTCTCAATGCACTGGTGATTTCTCAGTGAGTTCCAGAATGTTCTATCCTTCTAAGAGTATTATTAATGCAAAAAAGGAAGGTTAGTGATGCGGACATATCAGTATGCGCTTGATGTATCTGCTTGACGATACAAATGTCATCATTTAAAAAAAAATGACATTGCAGGATTTTTTTTTTTATTATTATTCCTGAGCCATTGCACAGTGGAGAGAAATCTCAGCATACCCTCTTGGGCTCCGTGTTCTGGGGTAATGTATGGTTGTAAGAGGGTAAAGACGGGCTTTCAGACTGGACCAGAGCGGTCCTCTCGTTGTAGGAATCGTCTTCGCTGTCCGAGGTATTCATGAATAGAAAGTAGGCGACCACAAAACGCACACGGCTGCAAAACACATTGTGAAGAGATGTGACAACAATTCAGGCAATGAAAGAGCTCGACTCTTCAGTTCTAAAGTATGCAAGCGAGCTTCTTTCCATTGGGCTATAAATGTCACGAGCTGGAAAGAATCACTAGAAGCATCAGCTACCATATTCTCTTTCTGTGCAACGAAATAATAATAAATAAGCTTATCAAGAACACTAAAATCGCAAGAGCATAACCTTTCAAAAACAGTTTCAACAAGATTTTCATTAATCCATGGATTTCCTTACCTCTTGCCACCTTCGAAAATTCAGTGTGGCTTTTGCCAAGTTCGCCTGTAACCAGATTCCCAACGATCTACAGACGAATCTTGGGCGACTAAAATCAGAACAAAAACATTATTACTTGCTTTCGAAGCTTGGGGTTCTATCTAATTTAAGAAATAAGATAAGAGACAGTCTATCCGTTTAATTCGTCTCATACCCCGTTTCAGAAACAACTTATCGAAGCTCCAACGAGGAAGTATTGCCAATCAGCTGATCTGGTGTTAGGACACGTGATGTTAGTCTGACTGAACGTCATTTGACTGGTCCCGGACATGTAAACAAGGCACCGCTATAACGTTTATGTGTGGGCTTTAAATCAGGTTGAATACGTAACAGTGAAACCAAAGCATAATCCACAATACGCTTGTCTGTAAATACGCTTGTGCGACTAAGTTTCGGAAGAATAAGTATTACAACATTTTAAGTGAAACCTAAAATTCATTCTGCGAGTCACAAAAATGTTATAGTCTATTTGGAAAATTACCTCACGGTCACCCCTCTGCAATATGTTGTGATCTTAGTAATGTTGCCTGATACTCCTGTTTTAATACATTCTAAAA
This sequence comes from Chanos chanos, assembly GCF_902362185.1. NCBI lineage: Eukaryota > Metazoa > Chordata > Actinopteri > Gonorynchiformes > Chanidae > Chanos > Chanos chanos. The sequence goes on along the minus strand of NC_044501.1, from coordinate 9,288,440 downwards.
TTAATTGTCGATCGAAGTCTTAAACAGTTAAACTTGTAAACAATTAGATGAGCTCATTAACAGCGACATATTACAATGATCTTTTCTGTAATTAAATGTTTCACAGGAGCTCCACAGACAGTTCTATGCTGCCATTCTTATTGTTCACTTTATTGTGGTTAAGCTTGTAATATGCGTGCTGTGTATAGATGCTCCAGATTGCTTGTATTTCTACACCTCCTTTTGCTCAGTTGAAAAAAGGTCTTCTTCATATTCGGTTTGCAGGTTTCTCCTCAGGGGCAGCCATCTAAATGATCACAAAATAAACAGAGAGCATGATAAACAAGAGTAAACTAAAATCAAAGGAACTTCTCAAGAGAAACCCAAGCCTGAGCACAGACTAAAGGAAGAGTTTAAATAACATTAACAATGCGTGATTAGTGCGAACTTTTTTTCGCCTCAGAGCAATAAGCTAGGGTGTAATAATGAGTTTGTCCAGAGGAAATAAAGATACAAGAAAACAATCGTTAGATTACTCGATTAATGATAATAATATTAATTCGTCGAATCGATTATAAAATAACGACTAGTTGCAGTGCTAGTAGTAACACTCTTTTTTAACAAATTCTTATTCTCTTCATATTTCTTAGCGAGATAGAGAATGACACTCAAACTAACAATATTTAATGTGGTTAAATGTTAATTTGACTGAGGACCAAAGATTAACTACCACGCCTGAAGGCTTCATTTAATGCCTTACCACATACTCATGTACACAGTTCTAACAGTTCGGTGAATTTATCAATTTTCCACTCTGCCGACTTTCCCCGTCAAACTCCTATTTTTCCTTACTTTTGTTATTGTGACATCTGAGGCTGGAGGCTTATCTCTAGGACTCCATCTGAAACCACGGAAACAACTTAAATAGAATTTCTACTGATTAGGGATCTCAGGACTCAGGTTACTTACCATCGGTGGAAATCTTACCAGTTTCACTTGAGGTGTTACCATAGGTGAGGTGTTACCATAAAACATGTCCTGTCCTACGTTTTGAAAATGACACCTGGTCTGATACAAGACGAAATTCGTAGCAAACGTATTCCCACGTTTCAAACTATAGGCTTCATGTCCGAATTAAACTTTTTCCAAAGCGGGAGAGAGCAACGTCACACACACTCTGGCTTATACTTTTCAACAGACGTAGGCTATCCCGAGTCTAAGTTTTTTTCAACTGTAAAAGCTTCGGACAAGTTTGACAATACTAGTTTATTTTCATACTGTAAACGTTACTGCATTAGCCTACTTTGCAAAACCTTTAGATAAACATGCTGATACAAATATTAGGATACACGATACAAGTTATGTGAGCTAGCCTACTAAATTAGACTACCAGTACTAAATTCGCTCATATATCAGACGTCGTGAATTTCAGAACGACTCACTGAATCGCTGGAAATCTGATATTGTGTACACGTGTGAATATGTTTATGAATCATGTCAAAAAGCTTGTCATATCAACAGTAAATGCAATATTATAGTCCAAAGTTAAAGCAGCCTGCTAGTCTATAACACACAAGCAGCTGTCCAACTGATTATTGGTCTATGGTCAGAATGGTCAGATGCATTTCCAAAGGGTTACAAATCCTCTTTGCAATTTTCTTAGGGGTTCAAGGGGGTGGTCTTATTTTTAGATTTAAAACTGTAACTCAGTGCTTGCACACGACAGTGCCTCCGCCCACCCAACAATATCTCCATAGAATGGTCCAATAACTGAGGAATGAGGACATACCAGACACAGATCTGCAGTATACCTTTGCTTTTTCCTTCTGCAGGGAGAAGGTGAGAGAGAAAGAAAGAGAGAGGGAGAGAGAGAGAGAGAGAGAGAGAGACTTAGGAAGGGAGCAAAGAATCATGTCAAGTTAGGATGGAATCTTAAGTCCAGAGAAGTTAAAACATCTGCAGAGCATCTGAAGAAACAAAGAAACAGAGGGGGGAAAAAAAAAACAAATTGAGAAAGAAGATAAAGAGAAGACAAAAGACCATAAGAGAGAAAGAAAAGATAGCAAAAAAAAAAAAAATGCACTGCCAAGAGAATACAGTAAATTACGTTTGCTGGCTCTTCATCATCGGAGGGGTGGCATTCTTCTTCCGCCAAATGAGGACTTGCACCCCATACGGGCGATACGTAACCTCTGAGTCCCATGAGGAGATTATGGTTCCTGCCAAAGCAGCCTGGTTCATTCAGGAACTGCCATCTTTTCTGGTCCCTGCGCTCCTCTTTGTGTTCACGGACAACTCGGCCGGCATAGGCAGACATTTCCTCATCTGGATGTTCTGTCTTCATTACTTCCAAAGGTACTGTATCCTCCATCTGAACGTATCTGATCATTTGAGCAGCCGCCCCTTTAAAACGTCTGAGAAAATTCTGGATGCTTGTCATTCTGACCGTGTGGCGTGTTCATTCATGGGCACAGCTGCGGTTGACAGTGTCCTCTAAAGCACAGCGGGAACCTGCAGTTGCACAAGTTTCTGTTGGTTTAGGAAACAGGAACGCGGTGCAAGAGAGAACGACTCAAAGCTTAAGCAAGTTTTATAGAGAGAGACCTCGGGTCTCTTGAAAATAGTGTCATTTTAGTCTTGAATGACAAGGAATGAAGGGGAGTGTAACTGAAAATGTAACATATGTTGTCTCTAAGTCCACTTTTTCTCGTTTTTTTCGACACTTGTCAAATGTGTGCAAAAATGTAATATTTGGAGATTTGTGAAATACAATATTTGGAGAGAACAACAACAACAAAAAAAAAGCACACATGAACTTTGAAATAATTTGGATGCTTGGACAGACCAAACATTTTATACCCGTTTATAAATGTTTTAAATACAAAAAGGTTTTATACTGGGGCGGCACAGTGGAGCAGTGGGTAGCGCCGTCGGCTCACAGCGTGAGGTCCTGGGGTTTGATTTCTGGCTGGACAGCCAGGCTCATTTCTGTGTGGGTTTCCTCCCACAGTCCAAAGACATGCAGGTTAGGTGAATTGGAGACACTGAATTGCCCCTAGGTATGAATGTGAGTGTATCTGCCCTGTGATGGACTGGCAACTTGTCCAGGGTGTTTCCCCAACTTTTGCCCAATGAACAGCCCCCCCCCCCCCCCCCCCCCCCACGACCCCAGTTAGGATAAGCGGCTTTGAAAAAGAGTGAATGAGTGAGGCTTATGCTGAGAATGAAAAAAAAAAACGATTAATTAATTAATTTGTTTGTTTATTTTTGACCATTTTTCCATCTCTTCCAGAACATTCATCTATTCTCTGCTAACTCAAGGAAGACCCTCCCCTCTGCGCATTGTGGTGTTTGCTGCTATGTTCTGTTCTCTGAACGGCTGGCTTCAAGGTCACTACATACTGCACTGTGTCAAGTACGATGACTCATGGTGGAGAGACATTCGTCCATTTACTGGTAAAGATTCATTTTACTGGTGAAGATGAAGTAAAAGTGAAGATGATTCACGGTGTTGCTGTAAAAATACACCCCCCCCCCACCCTTCTTAACTCTCAGTTTCTTTTAAAAGGCTTGCTCTTACTTTAGCATCTGTTATAAAAAAAAGAGAGAGAGAGAGAGAGAGAAAAACTGTCATTTTTCCGAAGTTTTACAAAGCGGTGGATTGTTCTGCACTCAGTTTAGCAGCAGATTTGAGAGTCATCCAGTGTCATTCTGTTGTGCATGGCTTTGATTCAAACCAGAAAAACAGGAATATTCATGATAAAAAATCATGATGAAAATGATAGATATCCCTGTTTTACTTTTCAGGTTTAGTGATGTTTTTTTCCGGGATGGCCATCAACATTCACAGTGATCACATACTCCGTAATTTAAGAAAACCTGGAGAAATTGCATACAAAATTCCCAAAGGTATATCCATTTTCTATTTAACCAATCCAACTTTCGAATAATCATTCAAAAGCAACCATGAGATAATTCCTCTGACAGTTACTGTCACTGTGAAACAATAACAGATGTTTGAATGTTCAAACAGTTGAAACTTGTGGGAACTATTCCACCCAAAAAAGAAATATATTTTCTTTATTGGTTTAGCCGGAGGATCGAGAGTAAATAGAGACAGCAAATAACAGATTTACTCTTAAACAAAAGTTAAGAAAATCAAGCATAGTCCCATTTAAACTGAAAAGCATTTAAGTCTTTATTCACCTCAAATACATTACAAGAACTGTGAGAACTCTAGCAGAGTAAAATTTTTCGTCCCACAGCAATGCTACAAACAATGTTATTTTTCAGCCAAAAGCAATAGTGAAATCAGATTCGCTTTTACGATCACAAACATCTGGATAATGTTTCACATCGTGTGCTGTCACAGACTGTGCTTTCAGCACAGATAAAAGAAAAAAAAAAACAAGGTACAAAGCCAATCTTGAACCACTTATGTCCTGCCATGGAACTGCTACCTCTTATGAGACAAGATTTGATCTCTTAATGAGTTCAGTGTGGAGAGTAAAAATAAGTGTCAGATCTGAGAAACAGGATTCTGAATTAAAACAGCCAAATACTACAATTCCAGGCAAATCGTTACATAGAGGATGTAAAGTTGCAAATAATGTTAAAGAATTGTGCTTTATTCTTTCTATGGGAGAGAGAGAGAGAGAGAGAGAGAGAGAGAGATCACAGATCACTTACCAGCTTTTTGAGTCAGCTGTAGAGTATGAAATATTGAATGTTTGGATGTGTGTTTGGATGCGGATTAGAGTGACAGAGGAGAACAACTCGGTCACCTAAATCTGCTGTCAATATACGTGTTACGTGAATGGGCCTTGACCATGTTGTATGTCAAGTCATCAATACTGTTTTGCTTATATGTGTGTGTATGTGCCAGGGGGAATGTTTGAGTTAGTATCAGGGGCCAACTACTTCGGCGAGATTCTGGAGTGGTGTGGCTATGCCGTAGCGACGTGGTCTTTCTCTGCCGTATCGTTTGCTTTTTTTACCATCTGTTCCATCGGCCCCCGAGCCTTTCACCACCACCGGTAAGATATTTAACATAACTATTCCAACCCAATATTGTTCATGGTATTTCATTTGATGCTGTATTTTGCAAGCTAGATCCATCTTCGGCATATGTTCATGCGCTTTTAGCGCCTTTCTGTTTGTGAAAATACAAAACATCGCGTCAACAGTCTCTGCTTGAAACCGTACAGGGCTTTCTTCTGTGCCGAGGAAATTTACGCGGAATTTAAAGTGCATTCAAAACCGATTGCAAATGTGAAACGGAACAGATGTCGCTCATATGTGTTTACAAGAAGTAGAAGGACAGCTCATACTATCTTAAGATCTGTTTTTATGAAATTTAGACTAAGGTTCAAGGGAACTCCCCATGTCAAAATTGTGTTTTATTCCGCATAAGCCTTTGTTATAGGTCTCTTAATGCTCAAGATCTGGAAGCATTCTTTGGCTCCCTCTTTGTTGGTTTTTTGCATTCCTTACTTCCTACAAAAAGCCGTTTTCCAAGCCCACACCTTCTCAGGAATATTTGCACAGCAGTTTTTTTCTGTGAATTTCGGGGGTAAAAGACTTTTGGCTGTTTGGGGATATAAGTGATTAACTCTGTTGAGAATTCAAGAGGCCTCTTAAACAGAGAGGACCCACGTTGCACAAGAATGCACCGAAACAAGGTGGGAAAATGTCAGGCGTATAATATTTTCTACTCAAAATGAATGCACTATGTACTGTACATTCAAAATTGTGCGGATGGAGGGCTTCTAGATTTAGGACTGAAATGACGGTCAGTCTAACTGATAATCCTTTAGTCAGAATCAAATCAGCAGGTCAGCAATGTAAAACAACAATGCAAGAATTTTTTTTTTCTCAGGTAGGCTTCGTGTAAAACGTGCTACTGTGAGAGTTCTGAAGTGTCCTTAATAAGACCTTATTACTGAAAAACATACTGTAATCGATCAAACAAAACTCAATCAATGAAATCAGGAAAGAATAAAGGGAGCAATCAGTCGATATACAGACTAATGGAAAACTGGGCAGAAGCCAACGTTTTATTTTATTTTATTTTATTTTACATGACACGGAATGTACATAAGTCTATGTTGCAGTGAAGGGTAAGGGGAACTGGAAGGGGTCATGGAAAGATGGTAAGGAGGCAAACCTTCACTCCACAAGAATGTAGAAAATTATGCAACACCTTTAGAGAACCGGGCAAATGTTAGGTTTCAGACAAGAATGCCAGAAATGCAAAAGGCTGTCTCTCCACGTCAGAGGGAGAGCAGTCAGTTATGTTTATGAGGAGAAACCCTGGTCTTAAAAGTTAGGAATTCAGAAATACTTTTAGCCTGTTGACACTCTAATGTCTCATACGTGTGGTGTCTGTTTAGATTAAAGTTGAAGTAAGCACACGCATGTAAAATGATACAAAAAAAAAATCTTCAGATGACACCTAACATTTCTGATCTGTGTTTTTTGATTCAAAATATAACCAGAGCATTGAAGCATAGTCTACATTTTTGCGCCTTTTTAGACTTCTGTCACTTCATGTGTTCAATCAACAAAGCAAAACAAACAGTGAGTTTGCTCGTGTAAAGACAAGGAAATGCCTTTATTGTTGTACTTATTCAGGAATCAGGAGTTTGTCTGATAAGTTGTCTTTTCCCAGCGTGGCAGCTGACAGCACATGATCATGTCATTCAAAACTCACTGTCAGGATTAACCGGTGAACATTTTTATTGGCAACGGTTAAAAATAAAAAAAACACCCCTCAAACCTTGAACCTGGATATACTGACAACAGAATAAGGCCGTCAAAATAATTTCACTTGAGTTAAACCAACATCTCAACGGAAAAAGGAAAAAAGATCAACTGGAGACACCCACTCACTCCCACATACAGGTTTGGCTCGGTTTTCCTAGTCCAGAGGCTATTAATTTTTCACTAACAGGAGGGTCCCACAGTTAGGACTCCAGACACATATTGACCAATGGTAAAGAATTTAGACGAGCCTTTGGATATACTTGCTAATAAATGTTTCTCTCTCTTTGTTTTAAGATACTACATCAACAAATTTGACGACTACCCGAAATCACGCAAGGCAGTGATCCCCTTCGTTTTTTAAGAGCTGTGGACTAAGAGCCGTAAAAAAAAAAAAAAAAAAAAATATTTCCCCTTCCATACACCAATACACTCACTTACATTCACAGAGGACAAACACTACTCAACTGAAATGAACAATATTCTCATTTTGAGTAAGGCTGACCTCTTACTGTTTATGAAGTTCAACGATATTACTACTGGAGGGTGCTTTTTCATTATTTTTTTCCCTCCTTCATCTGCCTTCGAGTTGGACAGAATTTGCCGGAAGAAATGATCAGAAGAAAGCAAAATCTGTGACCATCATAAAAGTGACATTTTTTTTTTTATTATTATTATTTTCTCACCCAACAGTGAAAAACTTGTACAATCTTCATATAAATGAAGCATATTTAAATTACTGTGTTAGCATGATCACAAAATAAAAACCTCATTTGACCCTTATTAAACAAAGAGCATTTAGGACAACTATTCAAATACAATCAGTTCACGGGGTCAGATGTACTGGACCCTTCCTGTTTTTTCTGCTGCAGCTGGGAGTGCACTGAGCTCTTCATCGCCCTCTGCAGGAGCCACGTGGCAAAATGAATGCTGAGGAAAGCTCCCCCTGCCACCCAGAGCCAGTTCTTCCTCAGCCAGCTTTGACTCTTCATCATCAATGTCCACTTTAGATGACTCAAAGCACTCTGGAGAATATCGATGTCTTTCTGTTTGTTTGTTTGTTTGTTTTTGTTTTTTTTTCAAGTGCTGTGAGGAGAAGAATGACATATGAATGACAAATAAAATCAAGGATTTGACGGTTTCTTGCTTTGGTTTGGATTGTAAGAATTAACATAAAGCCGGCTAACACAAAAATAATACTATGCTTAACTGACAATCAGGTCATTGTTGGATCAGCATGGGCCCAGAGTGTCAGCTCTGGAACAGGGTGGCAAGAGATATCATTCATATTTAACACCCCCACCCCCCCTCCAAAAAAGAAAAAAAATTGTTGACAGTCTGTTACATGACCACCAATGACATTATAAAGATCACACACATATATCATAAACATGTTCAAAGCTATTGGATACAAAGACACTACTTGGATACACCATAATTATGAGAGCTTCCCATTTATATACTTACTTCGTCATGTCAGTCATAGCGTACTATAAGCTCTGAAATCAGGCTTTCAAGGTGACACCTGAATGCCAGCACGATTCACCAAGTAAACTAACTAAATTATCTAACGACTAAATAACAACTTATAAAAGTATAGCGCCTTCAACATGACTTGAATACTTAACCTCCCAGTTGACCTTCAGGCAACAATCATTCAGCTTCAGCGTTAGTTCAGCTTCCGTTTTACAAGTTTCTCTATAGTGCGTTTATTAAAATCAACACTATTAAGCTGTAACTACATGATATCGCTACAAGACTGTGAGCCTTCAATGTTGCTCTACACGTCCATAATGTTGGATGTAACTGATCAGTATGACGATGGTGACTAGATAAGAGTAAAGAACGACAGCGTAGGCCGGTAAAGTTAATCTTATATCAAACGGCAAAAAAGGGGTGCTTGTGAAAAACGAAGAATTCATGTTAAATCTTGCCTTGGCTCTTTGTAGGAACTATTTCTTCGCTGTAGGTTCAGGCTTCGTTTCTGGTGTTGGTGGCAGAGACGGAGCGACGTAAGACACTATTCCCGGTTCTGGGACATAGGCCTCTTGTTTTTTTCGTAACACCGGATTTGATTTAATTGTGTACCAACCCCAGTGAATGAACCCAAGACCAGAGCCCATTACAATTAATACTTTATAATTTTTCCAAATCTTGGCGAGGCCGCCCATGTCTTCAAAGGCACCTAATGATAAATAAAAACAAATGTCAGTCATCTGTGCGTATAACATCATAACATCACTGGCTCCTCACAACCTTAACTGTTTAAAAATATTCAGTGTGAAACCAAAGCAACTATGCACTAACGCTGTAACCGCTAGACACAGATGAAGTCGAACTCATCTACACGGTGTAACCGAATAAAATCGAACATGATTACCAGGAAGAAAAACCCTTGACACCAAATGACAAAACTCAAAATTTTATATATATATATATATATATATATATATATATATATATATATTGTAACTTAACAGATTCGACTTTGACACAAGCCGTTTAAATTTTGCAGGTTGTACTTTTTTTCAGTGAACCAGGATTGTGTAACATAGCTAGCTTGCTAGCCGGCTCGCTCTGGAAGACTGGTCTGAACCAAAGCAAAGATATGAACCAGCTTCTCCAAAAGACATACATTACCCCGAGATCAGGTTGTCTACATTGTCCTACTAATACATGCTGTTCTTACACGAGAAATTAGAAGGAGCACGGACATTTTAAATCTGCATGCAAGCTAAATCTAACCTTCAACAATCCAACGTTTTCTCCGTGGATACCATCTTGGGGTCCTACATATGAGTAAATGACAGCATGGCTGGCCAAAATATCATTTTTTAAAACATTTCAGCTAATGGGAAATTAGATGGTTCAGATCGCATTGTATTAAATATATGGAGATTCAAAATGCCAATACAATGCGAACTGATTTCAAAACTTTCTTAAAATGTACTTTTCGTCAGGCATTATCTTGGTCTCCTGGTATAGGTATTTGCTAATTGGTCTAGGCCCGTTAAACTTTAATTATATGAAAAAGGCACCATAATAATCATTTTCCCATCACAAATATCATGAAAACAAACGAGTATAGGTAAATGTAAGTTGACATTCAAATTGAACATAAAATCTACTTACTGGTCACGAGCACAGCTGTTAGTTTAGGTTCACTTCCTAATTGTCGCAAATATTTCTATGCCTAAAGAGGGGGGAAAAGTTCAACCATGCACAATGTAGAGATTTCAGTATATATCCTTAAAATAAATAAATAAATATGTAAAAAAAAAAAAAAAAAAAAAGATGCGAAAAACCAGAATGGGGCTACTCATTAATTCATTTATCGATGTATTAAATGAAACTTAATTAACTCAGCAGATTAGTTAAACGGCGTCTCCTTATTTTGAATCGAGTGAAATCTGGATGATTACAGATGTACCTCGCAAGGTGGAAACACCTTCTTAGGAAAACACCGTTTTGAGAGGATGAGGAAATACGAAGTTTGGACCTGATCGGTTACCATCCTCGGTACCCTTTCCCCTTTCCCTTACACTTAGAATTTCTCCCTTTAACTTTTATCCTAAGTTTTTTCGCCCTTATCAATTGTGCCTTTGCGTAGCTGTCCTTCGCTGTCGTTTAATAATTAATATATAAGTATTTGTATGTATTTTCAACATAATGTTCACGACTACCGGTTCGAGAGGGCTGTGTAAGTATTCTGTTGACCACAGTTAGCAAGGCTAGCAAGGGGATTCCTGGTTTCCTCCAACTTTGCACTGTCATTCATTCGCATACTTGTAATTTTACCTTCCATAAATAACAAACCGTTTCGGTTTAGTGTATGATATAGGTCGAGTACTCGATTAAATTGTTACATGTTGATTTTTGTGTCATTCCATTTTAGCTGTTCTCGTCTCAACAGGGTATATTTTGACGCAGGTTGTTGAATGGTAACAGTCATAGTGACAGGTAGACAAGAGCCCAGGACAGCTACAGTCGTTCTATTTTTGTAATCGTTTTTGTAAATTAACTCATGAATGAACACAGATTCTCTCTGTGCTGTACAGCCTTGACAATTTAGCTGTCTTCTTCTTCTTCTTCTTTTTTTTTTTTTGTTAGCAAAACGCTTTCAAAATTTGTCTAGCAATAATTTCGCCATGTTTGTCGTTAGCTGTCCGTAGTCCTCTTAACAACGTATTTTGTACACTTTGGAACAGTGTTTCCAGTATGTCTAATAAAATAAGTGAATAGTATACGTTCATGTAGATTAAGAAAACGCGACCGTTCTGCTGTATTACTGAGACGGTAGTTTGTAGTGACACCTGTGCATCCTCTGTTGTCTCACAGATAAAGCTCCAGTTTCCAAAAGCTTGCTTCTGATTCCCAGTGCTCTGTCTGTCGTGCTGACTGTGGTCTTGCCCCAATACCAAAGTCTGTTTGTGTATAGTCTTCAAGCAATAAAGCAGGACAAACAGGTAATATTCAAAATACTGTCAGTTGTGTTTTTAAAAAAATACCCAGTATGAACTATCAGATGCTCATCCTTTGTGTGGGTAAATAATCTATAAGGGAAATGCAACATCAAAATTCTCACAGAGGGGGAAAAAAAGAAGTCTGTGAAACATTAAACTGTGATAGCTGTCTTTAAAACATCCTCTATACTGTGTAGTCCAATCCAGATTAAAGTGCCATTCATAGTGCCTAGTGTGTAGTAAAGCCCAGCCTTATTAACAATCCGGTGACATTCGCAGTCTGTTCAATCCAACAGTGAATGAATACGGAAAGACTGAAGTAAGTCGTCCGTCATGCTCCACTTGTTGTTTAGAACATATACTTACAAGAAAACACACTCCTTGAGAATGGTAACAAACATCCCACTGCTCTCAGGTGCTTGAGCAGTTCTGAAGAGTGACTCGTGTGGTGTCCGTGCCATCACCTGCATTGTTTGTGGTTGATACGGTAACGAGTTTGATGTTTCCGGACGGCTATTCTTCCATTCCTTCTCCCCCCGAACGGGTCAAGTCCATAGGGCGCGCGGTGGGCGTGGTTCAGGATTGATGCAGGGTCACTGTTTCTGTCTGGGTTTCACGCTTGTCTCTGTCTCTGGTTCAGTTCTGGAGGCTCCTGTCTGGAAGGCTGATCTGTTTGGACTTGAAGGACACGTTCTGCAGCGGCCTGCTCATTTACAACTTTCGCATTTTCGAGAGGAGGTTCGGCAGTCGCAAATTCGCCGTAAGAGACGAGTCGAGCTGCGCCCGACTGAACGGGAAAAGAAGTTACTGTTTGACATTTCACTGTTATTTACAGTTAATAAACAAAAGCTAGAGTTGCAATGAAAATGAAAAAAGAGCCTCCTGAACTCATGTCAATGTTTACGAAATAAATGCATTTTGAGATTTCATTAAAAAAAAAAGCGCTTTTTATTATTATTATCATTTTCATTGCGTATTATACAGAGCCACTCACATTCTGCACTGAAATCTTTTTTTTTTTTTTTTTTGCGTCAACTATGAAGGATTTTGTAATGTAGAAACTTAATGTAGAAACGGTCGTTAGATTGTGATCATACTGTTTATCATTTTCCTTTTCGACAGTCCTTCCTGTTCGGTACCTGGGTACTCTCTGCTGTAGTGGACTTCCTGCTGATAGAGGCTTTGCACTTCCTGTTCGAGCTTCAGGTGGACGTGCTGCCAGCGGGACTGTAAGTGACAGTTCTCTTTTTTTTTTTTTTTTTTTTTTTCACTATCTTTGTTCTCACCAGCAAACTGTACGACACTTACACGTCATCGCAGTCACGTTATATGATTTCAGCCTGTGCAAAAGCAGAAACGTGATCTGTATTGTGTTGTACTCCTGTCACCAGGCATGGTTTTGGTTTTTGACAGAAATGGAAAAAAACAACAACAACAACAAAAACAGATGAGGAAGCAGAGCTCACTATGAAGAGGGTGTCACTTTCCCATCGCGTGACAGGCAGTTATTTTTTTTTAACCTTAGTTTGAACTTTCATCCTCCACAGGTCACTACACACTCTCAAACATCACTTTATTTAAACACATACCACAGCCGGCTTTACTACATTTATACAGTTCTGTGGTTTATCGACGGCGTCTCTAAATTAATTGGCATTAACTTGGGTGAGGATGAAGAGAAATGAGCCCCTGAGGGAACATCTAGACCAAGAAAAAGCCTTAAAAATATCTTTACATGTGCCCACTTTGTCTGTGGTTCTGATTATTTAAACAACGCTGAACATGTGGCGATGTCTGTCGCTGCTGTTTTTACTTAATTTGTTCTTAATTAATAACAGTATCAGCGTGGGAAAAACTGCTGTATCCACCTCTTGATGTTATAGGACAGAATTGCATGAAATGCCTCATTTGTGAATGAGATTTGAGCTCATTTGTATCAAACTATTAGAATCAGCTGATGTAGGATCAGTTTAGTCCGTTACTGGTTTTAACAAATACAGCTCTGTGAAACAAAGGATTAAGGATCCTAGATCTGCAGTTTTATCTAAGTGCTTACTGGATGTGGTCCAAGAGTGGCTTGGAGACCAAGGCAAAAAACTGTGTTAGTAACACAAATGTGTCACCAGAGTGATGAGTGTTGTGACCAATATTCCCCATGTGTGCTTACAAAACATATCTCCAATTTATTCTAGTTTGTAAACAAATTGCTCTTTCTAATTATTTCCCCTAACAAACTCACAGCTCTGTGTTTGTCAGATGTATTATATTTTAACTAGTGAAATGGTTCTCGTTAATGGCTGGGTTAAGGAAGACATCCTACGATCCCGCCGCGCTCTTAAACTCTTTTAAACACATAATGCGGTGCCATTAGCTGTAACTTTTACCCTTACTTTTTTTTTTTTTTTATAATCCTAAAGTTTTAGAGAGAAATTCTGTGCTCTTCAGTTGGAGCATGATTTTCATAGGCTGTCGTACAAGACTCTTGAGCGGTGGCACTAATCTGCATCTCCTTCCATTGTTTGCTGCACCCCTACATGGCCTCTTTGTGGGAGGAGCCACACGCTCTGAGGCGTTACACTGATTGGCTGGTACAGGCGTTACTTTGTTCGCCCAGCAAAATTGTGATTCTGGCCTTGTGTTTTTAGGAAGTGTGTATTTTTGCCGCTTTTCTGTTTGCAACTTTGCGTGGTCTGTGTCGAAAAAAAAACAACCTTTTGAACAGTCTGACGTTGTTCTGACATTTCTGTTGGGGTTTTTTTTTTCAGTTGTAGTACGTGATATTTCTTTCACATAATAACGTTCTTAAATGAAACATCCTTTATCAAACACAGAGGCATTTTTTAATACGTGAAATATACTTCCTGTTTTTGCTTTTTTTGTTTAAGATTAGCGCTCTCATATATTTTGCACATTCAGGTAATAACTGCCTGGACAGGGAGAATAAGCCGTCTGCACACAGACACCTTCTCTAAGGTGTCTACGCCGATTACATTGCCTGTGAAAGCCACACGGCGCACTTGTCAATCTGTCATATCAGAGAAACACATTTGTGATTTTAGGATGACAGTTTGGCTCTCAGAGCCTTTCGCACATATGAATTACTTTTTGGTAACAGAGCAGCAGTTTTTATTTCCTCTCCGAAAAAAACCGACGTGTCCGGATTCTTGAAGTTTACGAGATACTCTCGTCCGAAGCTTCAGCTCCTGATCTATTCTGGCTGTTTCCGTGGCTTGACTGGCGGCACGCACTGTATGTATGTGTGTGTGTGTGTGTGTGATTTGTCGTCTTGTCACGTGGCGTACATTTTTTTTAAGGTCCTGAGAGAAGTTCTCAGGGGCTGTTCTTGATGCTGTTCAAGTGCACGCGGGTGGAATGCCGACCGTCGCCACCGCGGGCGTCCCGGGGACAGGAGCTGTCGTGGGAAGTCCTTCCGGCACTGGAGAAGGAGGTGCTCATCTGCAGCTTCATCATCTGCAGTATTTTTTTCTTGTAGCCCTTGCAAGCGAAAAAGTAGACGAAGGGATCCAGGCAGGCGTTGAGGTTCATGAGGCACACGGTGACGTGCAGGGACACCTGAAAGGCCCGGAGCTCATCGCAGCTGGTCTCGTAGAAGAGCTTCCGGACCATGAACTGCAGAATGTCCAGGTGGTAAGGGCTGAAACACACCAGGAACACCAACACGACGCCCGCGATCACCCCCATGGCTTTCCGGCTCCTCCCGGAGCGCTCCGTGAGCTGGTTGCCCTTCTCGGCGAGCCGTAGCCTGAAGACCAGCAACGAGTAGCACCCCAGGATGGTCATGACGGGTATCCCGTACCCGAGGACGACGGCCCCGATAAGCATGTAGGGCAAACCCTCCACGTGTCTCTCGAAGTTGGGATACTCCATGCAAGTGACGGTGCCGTCGGGCTCCCTGTGCGTCATGGGCATGCCCAGAAGAGGCAGCGTCTGCGCCAGAACCACCAGCCACACCGCCAGGCAGACGTACCTCACGTTCTTCACCTTCCTGAGCTTGGAGAGCCGCAAAGGGAGCACGATGGCCACAAAGCGATCCACCGCCAGGCAGGTCATGAAGTTGACGCCGGAGTAGGTGTTGACGTAGAAGAGCAAGGCCGTGATCTTGCACAGGGTCTCGCCCATCGGCCAATGGAAGCCCAGGCCGTAGTAGACGGCCCGGAGGGGCAGGGAGAGCGAGAAGAGGATGTCGGACACCACCAGGTTGGCGGAGTAGAGCGTGGTGGAGTTGATTTTGGCCCTGTTGGAGAGGATGACGTGCAGCGCCAAGGCGTTTCCCAACAAACCCAGCGGACTCACGATGGCGTAGGCCAGGGGCATGAGCACGCGAGCCGTGGAGCGATGGTAATACAGGTCTGTGCAGTTAGCGGCGTCTGACACGCTGAAGTTTGACCCGGCCATGATGATTCCTAAGCAAGAGAACCAAGTAGTGTTAGATCCTTTTTTTTTTTTTTTAAATATTTTTTCTTCTGTTTTATTAGAACTACTCACAAGTGTGACAGGAAAAAGTATGTATCCTGTTGTGTCGCATTTAAACGTGTAGTACCTAGATTCATATTTTTATTAGTCACTGAGGTACCCAGTTTAGTGTAACATGACGCATATTTTAACTAGTGCAATCCAGTAACTAACTGGAGACTAAGCACCCAGGGCTGATAGAATCAGTTTCTAAATAGATCTTGTCCTACAGTTGGAAGATTTAAATGATTGTGCCTACGCCCCGTATTTTACCATAAATGTTCATGGTACAAGGCTGCAACCTTTAACATGGTTAGAAACAATGAATTATGATGGGGGGCAGGCTTAAAACATCAAAAGACTTCTAACTTAGATTCGTGGTTTATAACACGCTGCAAAAAAAAAAACTTCTGTTTGAGGTGTGAAATTCTTTTGCATCCTTGGTGCTTTGTTATGTGTGAAAGGTGTTGAAAGTGTGGCTGATTTTTCAAGCATGTTTATTAGTTGGGTCATATATGCTTTTTAATTCACCCATAAAAATATCTACACAGTGATAAATCATTGCCATTTCACGTTAGATCCGCACTGAAATGATTAAATCTCAAATTGCTTCATGGGGGGGAAAAAACGTAATCGTTGTTCGTGTCAATAAAATAACATCAAGTTTCGCAAGATCCAAAAAAAAAAAAAAGAATTTTTTTTTTTTGCCAAGGCAACCAAACACATGTCCACGTGCCTGTACTCACCAGATGGCTGAGCAGTCTTCGGTTCGCCTCTGAGGACGGAGCTGATTTCCTGTCGCTCGGCCCGACGGATGCGACCCACAAACAAACACTGCGCCCCTGCTTTTCTTCTCCCTCCTATGGTCCTTCTGTCTTTTGCTCGTAGCGTAAAGGACTCCCCAGACCTCTGCCACCACAAGCAGATCTGAAATAGAGAAGTGTGCCGTCTGTAGTAGACTGAAGAACCGATGTAGACCAGCGCATCACTTCCTGTGCCACCCTTTTTTTTTTTTTTCCCTCCTTTACTTCGTTTTTTTTTTTTTTTTTTTTTTTTTTGTTTGGTTGTCAGTGTTTTCATGGGAGAAGTGAAACTCTGGTCCATTCAGAGGATTTCTGTGTGTGTGTGTGTGTGTGTATGTGTGTGTGTGTGTGTGTGTTTTTTTTTTACTACCTCATCGCTCGCTCAGCGGGCCGGTGAGAAACAGACGCGTCCTTGACTCACGCGGCAATCACGTCCAACCCGGTCTGAGTGCGAGACCAAGGTTTTGACTGACAGTGACGCTGGCTCCGGGTTTTGACTGGGGGGAAACTGCAGTGTCTTCAAAGGCAACGCTTGAGATTTGAAATTCGGCGTTGTAGGCGGTGTGGGAATGAAGCTTCACGGCGTTTTCTGGTGGTTTGTAATTAGCTTAAATTACGCAGTGTTGAATAAATAAATGCCTTTTGTGAAAGCCTTCACCATTCTCCACGTCACGTTTAGAAAGGTGGTTGTGGGCTGTGAGGGAGCCAGGGGGCGGTGGACGGTCCTCTCTAAGGGCCGCTGAATCAACCCCGTGTCTTCTAAATTCATGTTTCACCCATGTCTGGTAGAAAGAGAACCACGAAGAGTAACCGCACAAGGTCGCGCCGCCTCATTGTGAAACAAGTTCCCCTCGTATGATTCTGGAACTGGTGTTGCACCACATCGGTGACTGTACTAATACACGCACAATATTAAAAGGAGAAGAAATATTATTGAGGCTTTGTGCATTTACTTTGTTTACGTTTCTGCTTATGTTGTACCACATGGTATGACCTCACACCACATGGATCCATATAGCACTGGATATGACGGTATAGAAACATGTATTTATATTGCTTACCACATAATGCTATATAATACTATTCAGAACTATGAATGAATGTTAAATACTCAGCAGTAACACAGCGTACCAAATGACAATACACATGGTATGACATAGTCCCGAATAGCACATCTTAGGAGCGTGTGTTCTTGTAGTATTATGTTGTTTTGAATAGATTTTTTTTTCATTACTTCCTCAGACTGAGGAACACCGCTCTTCACAAGCGCTTTGTGCTAGTTTGTCTCTGTCTCATCCTCTGTTTCTCACACACACACACACACACACACACACACTCTGTACACCCCTCCCCCCCCCGCCCAGGTATCTGTCAGTCACCGTGTCTGACCCTGGCACCTGTCCCTATTCTGTTCTCTTCTGCCTTTACCAGATTGCGGGTCTGAGGCTTTTGCACCTAATGTGCGAGGCAGAGTTCTCATACCTACTCTACACTGACGACGATCCTTTACAAATGGCTAAAGAGAGGGACCACCCTTCCTCTTTCACACCTACCTAAGCCGAATCCTTGCTGTGTGCACTGCAAGCTGCAAACCTTATGTTTTGTGTGTGTGTGTGTGTGTGTGTGTGTGTGTGTGTGTGTGTATGTGTGTGTGTGGCTGAAATATAACGCCGAATCTGAAATTATTTGAAGGATTATAGCTGTTGTTTTTGTTTTGTTTTGTTTTTTTTCTTCAGTGCTATTAATAATTGGGCAGGGTCAGCTGATGAACAATGTGTCATGGTAAATTCCGTTGCGTTGTGACTCTCTCTCTCTCTCTCTCTCTCTCTCTCTTTCAGGCTCGGCCCCGTCTTTTCTCTCTTCGTGCCTTTCTATTCCTCTATCCCACGGGTCCAGGTCACCCAGATGCTGGGACAGATCTTTATCACCAACAAATCCCTGGTCTACATCGTGGGCCTGCAGGTCAGCTCACACACACACACACACACACACACACACACACACACACACACGAACGAACCTCCGAATAATACAAAACGCTCCTGTTCTGTGCCTTAGCCTCGTCAGGCTAAACATTCAAGCATAGCTCGATCGTTTGAGAACATGCTAGAATTTCTTCTCTGCTTTTTTTGTTTTTTTGTTTTTTTTTGCACAGTGTAGTAAGGGCTTAACACTGGTGCAACACTTCCTTTGTTATGTTAAAACTACTGAGAAATCTTTAAAAATAAAGATTTAAAAAAAAAAAAAAACAAACACTGATGAACTTTACTACCTGCTACAC
This sequence comes from Chanos chanos, assembly GCF_902362185.1. Classification (NCBI taxonomy): domain Eukaryota; kingdom Metazoa; phylum Chordata; class Actinopteri; order Gonorynchiformes; family Chanidae; genus Chanos; species Chanos chanos. The sequence goes on along the minus strand of NC_044501.1, from coordinate 9,269,679 downwards.
ACTTATTTTCCACTTACTGCCTTTGTAATAAGATGACGTGAGAGCACTCCCTGTGTAAAAGATGAGGTTTTTTTTGTTTTTTTTATATGAAAACAGATTATTATCCAAAGGTTAGTTGGGCACAGACAGACTTTCACGGTATAAGCATGAGCTTGAGTTTCAGTTCTGTGCGTTTGGTTTCAACCGCAGTTTCCTGGAAAAGGAGCCAGATAAGTAAACCATTAAGATTTTAAAGAAACGTCCATTTTGATCTGCATGGCCGGTTTTTTTTTTTTTTTTTTTTGAACTTGAGTGAAGGAGCGTGCTACTTCTGTGGAAAGTTAGCTAGTTCTGAAGGTGAGGGAAAGTTTTTAAGCACCGATGATATTATTGGCCAACCCTGATACCTAAATCGTGTTTGTCTTTGTACAGTAGGGTGTGGTAAGCATCTAAAAGTTCACTGGTTTTGTTTATTTTGCAAGCTCTCATCTCTGAGGACTCTTCCCCCCCCCCCCCCCCCCCTCTCTCTCTTTCTCTCTCTCTCTCTCTTTTAGTTGTTGACCTCAAGCGCCTTTATGTGGGTCATTGCTCTTAGTGGGTTGGTGAGTAAAAAAAAAAAACACAGACATTTAAGCTTTGACACCTACCCGTTATCGCTGTCTTCCAACCACTTAATCTGTTGATTCGTTTAATGTCATTTAATGATTCTTTGACGCACATCTCAAACCAAATCTGACATATGTGGGGTTTTTCTTTTTTTCTTTTTCTTTTTACTTTGTTCTTTTCTCTTCTTTTCTTTTTTTTTGTACCTGTAGACACACAGATTCAAATATACAGGAAAGTGGAGTTAGTTTTTCTGGAAAGTCATGTTGAAAGTACTCTCTTGGGATTTTTTTTTTTTTTTTTTTTTTCAGTCAAAGATACGATTTCACTTTCAGCCACCTCAGAATATAGATGCTGTTGCATAGCACTCATGCAAAAGACAGCCAGAAGTTTGCATAAAGGTGTTTTTTTTTTTTGTTTGTAGGACATAAGCTACTTTGATTCAGGCTTTTTTTTTTTTTTTTTTTTTATTGTAGATCATAAGTTAGTTTCAAGAGAGCAAAAAGACATGTTGCAGAGCCAGGTGATGTGTCTTGTTGTTTGCCTGGTTGTTTGCCTTGTTGTTGCCGTGTTGACTGCGTTGCCATGGAAACGAATGCTTTCAGATCTCAGGCCTGCTCTACTACGCCGACGTCCTGGCCGTGCAGCGGTGTCTCTCAGTGCCTGCCTGGCTCGCCCGATTCGCCTCTCTTCTCCTGGAGCCCCTCTTTTCGGGCGCCGAGCCCACCACGGAGGCGCCGGTCGGCATGGGTGCCACCTTGGACATTCAACGCCAGCAGAGGATGGACTTGCTAGACCAGCAGTTGCTCTTGTCCCAACTTGCGCAGTTCAGAAGAAACACCCAACAACCACAGGTAGGCGGGGCTTTGTTAGACAGGGTTTACGCATGATTTGTTGAGGTTTAGCTAAGTTGGGATGGTATTGGTTTTCAGGTGCTTGGAACCTAGGTTGGTTAGTTCTAGGTCAGGCTTAGTTTGAATGAGCTGCTGCTTGGTTGTAGATTCAGCGGATCTGATCTGGAACACGATCTACATGACAGAATTTTTCGGATGAATCATATAACCTTTGCCAAAGGTCAACACTGTCCACTGTATGCATGACTGCTCCTCAGCTGTTACTCTGGATATTTTTGACCTTTAGCTGAAGTTATGGGGTTAAATGAGAGCTCTTGCTTTCTGGAATATCCCTCTGGTGAGAATAAGGATAGTAAAGTGGTAGATTTCCAGAGAACTGGTTTCTGCTATCTGACAATCAATGTATCATCAAAGCTCTGCTAGTCTGTTCTGTGCTGGTTTAAACCGGACTCGGTGCCAATAAAGGACAGGAAAAAAAAAAATCACACACACACACGCACGCATGCGCGCGCACACACACACACACACACACACACACCATCTTACCATCACAGAACAAAAAGACATACATCACCCACTTTGAACTACACATCTTGAAACTACAGCATCTTAAAATTATACACAGTACACAGTATACGAAATGACTGTATACACTAAGTCGGCAGACTATGCTTCCCTCAACTTCAAGCATAACCATAAAATATTCAAACTAACCCGTGCTTTTTATGGTCACAGAGGTACCAAGTTGAGGTTTACACTGTGTTTTTCGTGGTAGGTTTTAAATTTTCGCAAAAACAAATGAGAAACCATGCTTCCTTGATACGAAAAACAACTTTTTTTTCATTTCTGTGCCGGAAAGGTGAAAAAGACAGACGACATTTCATTTGTTTAGTCTTCGCAAATCTCCTCTCAGCACCATCTGTGCTGAATTATAAAGCATGATTCTGTGTTTTTTTTTTTTTTCGAGGAAACTGGACAAAAGGTTTGAGAACTTATAGAGGCTCATCGACTTGCTTTGTTTGGCACGACGGTTTGTTTTCTTACTAATCTCAATTTTTTCATTTTTTTTTTTTCTCCCCCCTTCAGTGTGTTTTCAGACTAGAGGAAGGACGTGGTTTCTGTCGTGTGTGGGACTTTGTTGTGTCACGCATACTCAGGAGATCGTGTTTACTTTTTTTCTGTGATCTGATGAGTTTCAGCAAATGCCACAAAAAAAAGAGTTAGATAAGACAACCCCCCCCCCCCCCCCCACCTTTTCCTTTTTTACTCAAAAAACTTTCACTTGTTTGACAAATTGGATTTCTTTTCGCAAGCGATTTTCTCGAAAGGATAGTTAACGAACGCAGGTTGCCGCCCCTCAGGGACATATTCCGCCTGAAAAATTCTAAATTCACATTTTTTTATTTTTCATATTTTTTTTTCATGACACCTATGCTCTGAAAAACTATTCTTGTTGACTTGCCGTGTTGAAAATATGAAAGCTTGCGTAAATATGAGAATGTTAGTGATGTAACCCACGCAGCGTTCAATTTCAGGGTGTCTGTTTAAGTTCATCAAAAACAAATTTATCAACGGGTATTTTACTAACATCTTTAGCTTGAAACATCTGGGATGGCTGAAACCTACGATTTTGCCCTCGTGCCCCTACTGCTGGAGTTGTGTTTCCATTTTAAAAACTCGCATATCGCGGCCAGTAGAGCACGTCAACATTTCCAGCAGTAGGGCCGCTCGCTACGGTGAGGGCGGTCAACAAGAAATGGGAAAACGTCCTTTTAACACCATATTTAAACCTGAGATTGTGAAACTGACACTGGTTTCATAATATTATCCACAAATGCTGGTATATGCATAAGTAGTAACTGCCAGAACCAAGGGGAAATGGCCATGTGCCAATGTAGGTGCAAATACCGCAGTGTTCCTGTCTGATTTGCCAACAGGCCCTGTTAGTGACACTTTTTTTTTTTTTTTTTTTTGATAAATCTTGTCGTTGCCATCTCCACGAAGAATCGCGTGACTCTCTGAAGCATGTATTATTTTTGCGTGTATTATATTTTCGCGATTTCTCATCAGACGCTATCCTTTTTCCTTTCGTTTTAGGCAAGCCTGCTGAATTGGAACAGGTTCTTCCCGTCCCTACGCCAGAGAGCGCCGAATCGTCCGGCGGCGCCCCCCCGCCCACGCCCCCTGGACAACACCCCCGTCGCTGAAGAGCAGGTCAGACGAGGGCAGTCTTTGTTCGAACTGAGACTGAGCTGCAATTTCTCACGTCCAATCTCAAATTATTATTATTATTATTTTTTTTTTTTTTTTTCCGTTTTCGGGCCTTGGCAAGTGCACTCGGAGCCAAACGAAGTGAAAACGTCATAGTGGAAACTGGGGGAAAAAAAGAAAAGGAAAAAAAAAAAAAAATTCGAGGAAAAAAGGGAACAGTTTGTGAGCCGCGGTTTCTGTTATGCACGCTCAATTCAAAGAAAAAAACACAAAGTTTGAAAAAGAATGCTACCCAACTTAAGACAACTTATGTAGTTGCTTATGAGCGTTGTCAGAAAGATGGCAACACTCGGTGGTGACGTTCATTGCACCATTTCCTTTTGACACAGTGATGTTTCCAAATTTCACGCTGCTTGTTGGGGCTTTACATTCAAATGATTGAAATCTTGCAGCATGAGGTTGTTGCCAGATAACGCAGTCATACAGCAACATCTTTAGCTCAATATCCTTTGGTTTGCATGACGGTACATCTCTCTCTTTTTTTTCTTTTTTTTTTTTTGTGGATGCTATAGGTTGCCAGATTGATGGAGATGGGTTTTTCCAGAGTGGATGCCCAAGAGGCCCTCCGCGCGTCCAACAATGACATCAACATGGCAACAAACTTTCTGCTCCAACACTGATGCTGATGCAACTAGTGAGGAAAGTGAGCAACTGGGGCGACAGAGAGATTAAGAGAAAGAGACGAAATAGGAAAGCGATGTAGAGACAAAGATGAGGGGGAAAAAAGAGAGAGAGAGAGAGAGAGAGAGAGAGAGAGCGAACAGGAGACAGCTAGTCACTGTCATCGTGGGGCGTCATACCTAAAGTGGATAAAACTGAAGTTACGACACGGGTGTCAGGAAACATCGGGGTGGATGTATAGACCATACATCCAGAGTTCAGGAAGGACTTATCCGGAACTAAGTGCATCACGTCCTGTCTGATGCTCCTTGATTGGAAAATGAAACGCTGAGGCAGTTGCTGCTGCTGCTGCTGCTGCTGCTGCTGTTTCCTGCCGTGCTTCCGGGAGTCGACCTGACCCGCCGTAAACCGAGCACTCTACGAGTGAAACCGAGAGCCGAGATGGTTGAAGATCATCACTCACATTGATAACTCAGGGCTTGTGTTGTGTTGCGTAACTCTCTCTCCTCATCCCTTCGTACACAGGAACAGACCCCCCGCCCCCCCCCCCCCCCACCACCCCCCCCTCCTCTGTCCCCCGTTTATCTCTCCCTCAATACGGCGTAACGTTTCAAACCCTCTCAAACCAATGTGGTCTAAGTCTTGTACAGTGAGGTAGCGATTTAGAAAATATGTGAAGCCAAGCAACTTTTCTATAATAAAAGTCTCAAAAAGCCTTGACAGTATGAAATCATTTGCAGGGACTCTGCAAACTGCACCACTGCTGTGGCAAATGACGATACGATGTCCTGCTACTATTGTTCCTTTGTTCTTTTCTTCTTTTTCTTTCTTTCTTGTGGGTTTTTTTTTTTTTTTTTTCGACTGTTAAATTATAACTGGAAAGGTACCGTAGTTTTTTTTGTGTGTGTGTGTGTGTGTGTGTGTGCGTGAGTGAAATGTCACAAATGTCTAATTATGATGACATGTGGCAATTCCATGCTAAAGAGATAAATGAGACAAAACGTTGTTTGACGTGTACATATGACGAGCTTGTGTGGTGTACATGGTCACAGCCTCTCCGCCTCTCCCAGGATTCTCTCTGTCTAACTGCATGATGTCCTCGTCATAGTCTGGATAGTATCGAGTGAGCAAACATAGTGTCATTATTTCCTGCACAGGCGGGTGCTGTCCAATCCGACAACCCGGGGGAACATCGTCCGTCTTATCAGAATGAAGTTGTTTTTGGTTCATATTGGTTTGTTATTTCCCTCTTTTGGAGACACAAATGGACACTGGGGTTTTTTTCCTCTTTAAATGTTTCCTCTTTCCTCTGAAATGTTAATTTAACTGAGATTATACGTCTTACCAAAGGTTCCTGTCTTCTTAATAGCTCATGTATTCAATTGTTATTGACTGCATAATTTAATAACCGAATTAACCACTTCAGCTCAATTATCCTTCAGATGATTTTCAGAAGTTTTTTGACGTGTAACTAGCCACCATTTATTTTGTAAATCTTTGTGGTTTCATTCGAGTAATACGTGAAACACAGGGCTTGTTGAATTTATATGCTGTTGATGAATTTGTGTTTGTGGTCACATAACCCTTGTTTCTGTGGACAGAAATACAGTATATGCAAGTACACACCACAACTTCTCTATGTACGTAACTGTTGCCATTGGATACAGTGTCAGCATCAAAATTTCCAATAAAACCTACCTCTAGATCACTGAGGTCAGTCATTATTTATAGAATAATTTTAAAGATGTTGTCCTAGATACATTGTGTACGTTAATCTGAAAATGTCGTCAAAATGAAATTACACGAAATTTAATTGAAATTTGTATTAAAATGTTTTTTTCAAATTGATATTTTGCACGTACAACATGTTGTGCCCAGAGATCCCTCGAACTGAGCTGTAACGTTCGGTATGAACTCGTTTGAACCCATTCCATTGTAGCGCGATAATTTATTGCCCCCTCGAGGTAATTTATGAAAATGCAAGTCTAGCGCTATGGACAACCTACACTGTAACATTGATCTCGTAATTTGTTTTATACTCTCCCTTTTTGTTGCCGTTTTTGACTGCTTGTTGTGCTTTTGGACCACTTAGCATCGTACACATTTTTATTTCCGTCAAATGTTGAAGTAAGCGTGCAGTAGCGTAAAATCTTCCACTATCCCACAATGCCTTTGGGAAGAACGTCCAGTGTTTAGCCGATGACGTGTCTGTCCGACTTGGAAGTAGGTTACGCAGGCAGACAGGCAACCTCTGCCGACTGTCTGCCTTTCTATCACAAATGCACCAGCAGTGATTTAAGTATTTATTTTTTTTTTCGCATGTAGGTATTCCTTAGCAAACTATTAGCTCGTCTACTGTGTGGAAAATGGGCGTACTTCACCGTTACATGATTTTTTTGCTCTGTGGAGCGCTACACTCTGCGACAAGTTTCTATCTTCCGGGTTTGGCCCCTGTCAGTTTTTGCGAACAGGAGAAAGACAAAGAAGTTCCAGACTGCAAGGTGATATTGCCCATTCTGTTTACAATACTTAACAACAATGCACTGAGATGTTTACTGATACTTGCTTTTGCGTTGCTTACGGCGCGTGAGAAACATCTCCAGCGAAGCTAATCAACGAGCTAACTGGCTAAATAAGCTAGCTGTTTTGCAGATCACACAGCGGGCCTATGTCCACATAATCAATAGG